>NC_138735.1:34383893-34386393 GCF_965113295.1 Leuciscus leuciscus
ACCTTGGGAGAACCCAGGCTCAGTCGGGGGCCAGTTCTCCTCTGGCATTTATGAGCTAGAGGCCGGATTGTAGTTTGAACTGTAGGATTATATGAATGCCTGGCTGAAGAGATGCGACTTTAATCTAGTTTTAAACTGGGAGAGCGAGTCTGAGCAACGAACAGTATCAGGAAGAGTATTCCAGAGTTTTGGAGCCAAATGTGAAAATGCTCTCCCTCCTTTGGTGGTTCTGGATATCCTAGGTATGACCAAAAGCCTTGAATTTAGTGATCTTAAAGAGCGCGATGGATTATAGGGCGATAGAAGATCCGTTAAATAGACTGGAGCTAAGCCGTTTAGGGCTTTATAAGTCAGTAGCAATACCTTGTAATTAATACGGAACTTTATAGGTAACCAATGCAGTGATGATAAAATCGGTGTTATATGATCATATTTTCTTGATCTCGTAAGAACTCTAGCGGCGGCATTTTGGACTAACAATACACAGAAGCTCCTCATCTTCTTGGACCGCCTTCATCTTGATTTGATCCCTGAAAATGAGAGAGGCCTCGTAGGGCCTCACCTACCACAATATGTCATTGTATGGGACAATGTGAATTTCCACCATGGCCCGCTCATCAGGGCCTGGTTCACTACTCATCCAAGGATGGTCATGGTGTTCCTACCACCTTACTCTCCTTTCCTCAATTCTATTGAGGAGTATTTCTCCGCTTGGAGGTGGAGAGTGGTGAGCATCGGGCTCAAGATCAGAGGTCCCTGCTCCATGCAATAGATGCTGCGTGTGAGAATATTACAGGAGATCAGTGTAGGGGATGGTTGCGACATGCACGCCGTTTCTTCCCTCGTTGCATCGCAAGGGAGAATATACGCTGTGATGTGGACGAGAATCTGTGGCCAGACAGACAGCAGCGTGTGGATGGCCAGGAGGGTGAGGAGGACGTGGCCAGGAGAGGGAGGGTGAGGACAGCGAACAGTGTAGTTGAAGTTGTGGTACCCTCTGACATCAGAGAGTACCAGCTAACCACGCCCTTGCCTACAGAGAGATACGTCTCAGATGCACGTCCCCCCCTCCGCTGGACTCTGCCTACGTGAATGATAATGGTTACAATTTCCTTGGCAGTATGAGTGCAGTGTGTGATGTCAAACCTTGGAGGATACTCTTACCCTAAAATCCTATTTCTTTTTTTTTGTTTTATACACAATTGTATTCTGTTAGCTAGACAAAAAACAGTACAGTAACCATTGTCAATGAAGGACTGGGCTAAGACTGAAAAGTGGACATGAGGGATATTTCAATGGTCCTCTGCCATAGTGACAAAACATCTAAACATTTTGACTTGCAGTGCTTACACAATGCCAAAGGGACGAAGCATTTTGGGGGCACTGACTGTTTAAATGAGAAGGAAATTTAGTTTTGACACATGAGTGAACTGTTTTGGGAGAGGTATGAGCTTTTGCAGGTGAACCATGGTGTTGTGCTGAACTATCCACGTTATTTTGGCAAAAGCACCAAGAGTGTTGAGAACGTCCAGTCTGTTTCAAGAAATGAGCCAAAGCAATTGAGAAGTATCTTTGCCATTTTCGTGGCACTGACTCTTTATATGGGAAACAAATTTAGTTTTGAAGCATGAGAGAACAGTTTTGGGAGAGATATGAGCTTTTGCAAGTGAACTATAGTGTTGTGCTGAACTGTAAGACTGTTTTGCCAAATGATCTTAGAGTTTTGAGAATGTAATTTCTGTTTCAAGAAATGAGCCAAACCAATGGAGAAAAACTGTAATTGTCATTTAAAGGGTAACTAAACCCCTGGTCAGAGCCTGACTCCACCCACTGGCAATATTTGAAAAATGCTGGAAAAGTAGGCAGAGTCCAGCGGAGGGGGGGACGTGCATCTGAGACGTATCTATCTCTCTGTAGGCAAGGGCGTGGTTAGCTGGTACTCTCTGACGTCAGAGGGTACCACAACTTCAACTACAGTAGCCACTGTTCAACCTGAAGAGGGCAGCACTCAGACGTTTTTACACCATATTTTGTCAAATTAAAACACTTTAAACACAAATGTCAAAACAATTACTTGAATCAATGAACAGCACTAATAAAGCCCCATTCTTACAGATCATTAACTAAAAAAAGTTGGTTTAGGGTTTAGTTACCCTTTAAGTGAAATTACTGAACTTAAATATACAAGCTTGATAAAAATGATCATTCTATAAGAAAATTTCAGATGGCATTTAGAGGCTTTTGCATCTGAACTCTTCATATCTATCTATCTGTCTATCTATCTATATATCTGTCTGTCTGTCTGTCTGTCTGTCTGTCTATCTATCTATATATCTGTCTATCTGTCTATATATCTATATATCTGTCTATCTGTCTATCTATCTGTCTGTCTGTCTGTCTATCTATCTATATATCTGTCTGTCTGTCTATCTGTCTATCTATCTATCTATCTATCTGTCTATCTATATATCTATCTATCTATCTGTCTGTCTATCTATCT
>NC_138735.1:34398893-34411393 GCF_965113295.1 Leuciscus leuciscus
ATAAAAAAATTATTTTATTTATAAATGAATTTCACTGTATATAGTCTAAAGTATGAAAGAAATGTTTGTACATTTTTAGAATTGACACAACATCATTAAACACAACAATACACCATCGCATTCACGACTCTCCTGTGATTAAAGGCGACACTTCCGGTTTTCTTCCCACCGGAGCCTCGCTTTCGATTTCAAAATAACGGCTGCGTGAAATCAGCGTATTGCCGGAGTTTCTGAAGCTCGAGTAAAGACTCCGCCCTCTTCTGAACGGAGGCGGAGCTAAAGCTCATTTGCATTTAAAGGGACACACACAAAAACGGCGAGTTTTTGCTCACACTCAAAAATGGGCAAATTTGACAAGCTGTAATAAATGATCTGGTATTTTGAGCTGAAATTTCACACACTCATTCTGTGGACACCAGAGATGGTGATGTAAGAGGCATAATATGTCACCTTTAGTCAATCATAATGGTGTGAATAAGTGAAAATCTTTATTGATGACAGGATTGTGTTGAGATGGAAAGGCCCTGGTTCTCTCTCTCCTCTCTCTCCCTCTCTCTCTCTCTCTCTCTCTAACGCTCGGAGTCTCATTATTCCCTTTCAGGATCAGCAGGGATTCATTCCTCCTCTGTAAAGGCAGCACTTCTCTCTCAATCAGTCCTCGATCCGGCCATTTCATCTCACGATCTCTCTCTCTCTCTCTCTCTCTCTCTCTCGCGCCGCTTTCAGCAACAGCCGAGATGGAAGTGAAAGAGAAAATCACTAGGTTTCCTTCTTTGCAGAATATCAAGCTCTCATTTAAAAGTTTTAAATTCGGATATTTTACAATAGCGCAGCGCCGAAGTGCTCCGATTGTTCTCGCTCTCAGATCCTTTCATCCACAATCACACTCCAGAGGAACCGAGCGGAGCGCCGCGGGAAGCGCTGGTTTATTGTGTGCGGGAGAACGGCGACACACTCGTACCCTCACACACACTTCTGTTTCAGAGACATGTGTCCAACACTGAGGATAATCATAAATGAGCATCACATCATCATATTAGAGTGATTCCTGGAGGATCATGTGACACTGAAGAATTCACATTCACAGGAATAAATTACACTTTACTATATATTCACATAGAAAACAGCTGTTATTAAATTGTAAGAATATTTCACAGTATTAGTATAGTAGTGATAATATTGTGTATTGAACAATTACAGAAAATAGAAAATACACTCAAATTAATATTTAATATCCATTTTTTTAAATGTGCAATACAGGGAATTCTGTGTTTATTTTGCAATAATATCAGCCGAGCGTATCCCACAATGCTCAGTCTGGGATGAGGCGGCCGTGAGTCCAAGGATTCGGCGCTCCGGTTATTATCAGAACGCTTTTACTCCCATTGTCTGGATGAAATGGCTCACTCTCACAGAGACTGACGGAGAGCAGCGCTCACATCTGAACATCTGATGCAGTTATGAGGAATATGAATACATTGTGTACAAAATCTGCTTTTACTGTTATCCGTCACGTAACTGTGCAGATAGAGCGACGTGATCGTGATGTCACACTATGATCTTGTTAAAGATGAAATGCACACTGTTTCCCTCGGGAAAATGGAGATTTGAAACATACATCTTTACATTAGCAGTGTGTGTTTCATCTGCTCGTCGTCTTGTTGAAGCTGAGCTGGAGTAATGGAGAGGCTTCGTTTGAGCCTGTTTTAATGATTAATGTGAGCCGTGAGTCTGTTAAACTCTCTTCTCTAGTGGTTCCTTACAAGGCCTCTGATTAAACGCTGTTTCCAAACCCTTGTTTTAATCTTCAGCCACACATGCACAGAATAAAGATAAGCGCTCGCTTCATTTCCCTGTGCCTTCACAGCTCGTGCTGTAATGAAACCCGCGGTGTGTGTGTGTGTGTGTGTGTGCGGTCGGCTCATCTCGTCTGAAGTGGGAGAGAAGCAGGTTAAGCTCCTCGGTTCCTCATCAGGAACATCAGATTGCCTTCGGATCGTGAACACGAGAGCCGTAGAGCCAAATCCCACAGAAATGGTGCTCAAATTGAGCCCGGAATGGAAATTGATCCCATTACCAGAGCCGGTGTTCCTGCGGGAGTGGAAGCTTTGAGCCAGCGTGGAGGAAACACGTCAGATGTGCTCTGAGTTACAGACGCTTCACAAAACATGTTTTATTCTGTTACCAGCAACATAACTGGGGGAATCGCACAGAGATACCAGTGGATCATGTATGATGGCAAAATCAAAGGGGAAAGAAATAAGGGTTAAACAATACATTATTATTGAATGCAAAAAAAATCTAATACATTATAATACAATAGAAATACATAGTCATGAAAAGAATGTCACAATGCAAACATTCTAATGCTCATAAAATCACTCCTTCATTAAAAGCTAAATATAATTTCTTCATATTTATTTTGAACCAAATGCAGTGATTTCTCCTGTTGCATCTTTCAGATCCCATTCATGTTTCATTTATTTCTTAAAAAACTTAGAAAGTTGTCATCCTGAATGCGATCATCTCTGATATCAATGTTGTTATTCTTGCATTCAGAAGATTTGATGCTTTCACTGCTTCTGCTGTTGTGTCGCTCAGATGTCAAGCGTGACTCAAGACTCGAGGACATCAGTATATTTAATAAAAACAGCATTAATAATCATAAATGAGCATCAAATCCTCATATTAGAGTGATTTGTGAAGGATCATGTGACACTGAAGACTGGAGTAATGATGCTGAAAATGATCACAGGAATAAATTACACTTCACTATATATTCACATAGACAACAGCTGATTTATTTTTGCTGTACTTGTATTTCTTGCATTTGGAAGCTTTTGACCCTTTTATGAACCGCAACGCTCCCGTTTCAGATCCCATGCACGGGCCTCGGAGACTCCAGGTGGTGGACATCCAATCCAGGCAGTTCACGATCCGCTGGGAGCCGTTCGGATACAACGTGACTCGCTGCTACAGCTACAACCTGACGGTGCAGTACCGCTACACGGCCAGGGCTAAAGAGGAGACGCGTGAGGAGGTGTGTTACGATACACCGAGCGCGCCACAACACACCATCCGAAGCCTCCCGCCGTACACTAACGTTAGCATCCGACTGCTCCTGCGCAACCGTGAGGGAGTGAAGGAGAGCGACGAGCTGGACGTGCTGACCGACGAGGACGGTACGACACTCTCTCTCTCTTACCTAATCCCAAATCACATTATTCCTTTTCCTTCTCCATTGTGTTTCAATGGTTATCAAAAAACATGTCTCATTAATTGAAATCATGAAACTTATACAATTTAACAACAATTTATTATATATTATACATAGCATTTTAGGGCCCAATGAAATCTTTTATTTTCCCCCAAATTCTGTGTGTTCTGTTTACATTTTTCTAGATTTTTTTTATATTTAACTTACATTTTTATTAATCAAAATCATGTTTGAATTCATAAACATTAACACCTTAATTATTATAATTTGTTTGTAATATTTTTTCTGTCATTTTCTTTATTTTCTAGCTTATTAATGGTTTAATTTTTCACAAATTCCATGTTTTAATTTGTCTTCATTCTATTTTAATGGTAAAAATAAAAAAATTTTTCATCAAAAGCATGTCTAATGAAGTCTAAAAACTTTAAAAAAAATTGTATGACCCTATAAAAATATTTTTTGTTTCTTAAATCCCGTTTTAGTTTTCCCAATTTCTGTGTTATCTGTTTTAATTTTCCTGGATATTAATCTTTTTTATAGTTTTCTTAAATTTAAATAATCAAAACTAATTTCAATTCAAATCAGTTGAATTCATAAAAAAAAATGAACTGATCAAATGAATGAGTTTTTACTGTAATAAGGCCTTATGAAATATTTTCATTTTCCAGAAATTGTGCCATCTGTTTTTTTCTTCTTCTGGATTTATGATTTACTGTTAAAGTTAAAACAGAAAAAAAAAGATTCTTATTATTTTGAGAAGCACATTCTACTGTACAATAGTAATATATTCCTGTCATAATTTCTTCAAGCTAAACCAAGCTTTTATTCTGGCGGTTGCGGTGAGATCTGCCAGTGTTCCTGCCGATAGTCTCCTCTCGTCACATGGAGAAACTGGAGATGAAGTTATCGTACGAGTTCATATGATAAACATTGACATCTTTTAGAAAACCTTATAAAGCCTCAGCCATCATTCTAGTGTAACGAGTTTGGATAAGTGTTTAATAAAGCCATTGAAACACAAAGTTCATCAGGGACGAGGTCGTTTGTGTCGCACTTCATTCCGTTTGCATCATGAATGGCTCGTGTGTGTCAGGTTTCGGTGTGAAGTGTGTGTTATTTTACCGCACAATAGCGTCTGTATAACCGTCATGTTTCACGAGGAGCGTCTCGAAGCGAGTGAGTTTGAGTCTGGAGATGCTGGAGGTCGAGGAGACACTAACATGTTCCTTTAGACTGAACAGATGAAGGATCTGCTCATGCTTTCAGGCGTTTGGAGAACAAGTTCTTTATTGAATACAAGAGAATATTGATTAAAAATAAGTCAGTGTCTCTTCAACTCAATATGTGTCTGTGATCTACTCAGTGTTTTGTTTATTGCAGTTCCCGGCGCCGTCCCGTTGGAGTCCATCCAGGGAAACACGTTTGAGGAGAAGATCGGCCTCCGCTGGAGAGAGCCTCTTCAGACCTTCGGGATCATCAAGCAGTACGAGGTGCGTCTCCACTCCTTCCTCACTCACCACACGCTCTTAATGGACTCATAAATCTAGACTAATAACCTTTAGATCTGAGCGAGCGAGCATGTTAACTCAATCTGTTACCGGATGAGTAAAAGCTAAATAGTAAAGCTAAAGATCCACAGGAATCTCTTCCACATCTCAGATCTGATCTCATGATGATCTCAGCAGATCCACATACACTTTCATACAGTCCAGCCAAACACTCAGACACCAGAGATCATCTGTGATGTGTTTCACTAGTGTGATCAGGACACTATAGTTCACTTCTGTAAGTGAGGAGAGCAAAATAAAGTAAACTGTGACATATTATACCCAGATATTCTTCATACTAGTAAAATATGTAAAAATTTAGGAGCAAAACTGATTGGGACACTTTCAGCTGATCATGTTTTGCTGAAGTGTTTTGTCTTTAATTGCTAATGCTCTTTTTACACACAGACTGAACAAAATGAAGCATTGCTTGGTGATTGGTTGAGCTAAACTGGTATTATCTAATTGTGTAGTTAAATTTAACAGCTGACAGATATTCAACATAATTCATGTGTGAGACAGTCTAACAGAAGGACGGACAATAATGGCGTCGGAGTGGATGTAGTCTCTCTCTCTCGACTCGCTCTCGATGACGACTGCCGTCTGTGGAAGAGCAAACGCTGAGCTCTTGTTTTCCGTTGTTTCAGTGTTTGGGTGAAAGACTCCTGGATTTGTAGGGCACTGGAATAACAAACAGAGCACATACCGGAGCGATGGACTCACGGGAATGTGGGAAAATCACAGGCGAGAGGAAACATGTTTCCATTACGGGAAACAACAGGATTCATGATCCCGCTGCGGTGTGAAGAGAGTCAGAGAGTCAAACCCGCACAAACGCTCATTAAATGGGACAAATCAAGTACAAATGTTTCGTCTTTGATCGGAAAATTCAACAACATTATATCAAACTTTGATAATTTACTTAATCTTTTAACTGAGAAGATTGAACTAAATTTAAAGTCAATCATTTTATCCCTTAAAACTATATTATTTAAGCGTTTTTTCCTTGAAATAAAGGAATATCAAATGTAATATGAATAAACTATCTTGACTGTAACTCGACACCCTCGCCTCATTTAGTATGCGCGGTTCTATGAATATGCAGATGAGCCCCGCCTCCAGTCACTCACTCAGCTCTTAATGTTGATCAGGAACACACGGATGTTCACTAACCCGCCGAAGTTTCCCGGTTTGATTGACAAAGTTGTTTAAAATAATTATTTGAACCCATTAAAATGCAGATCCGGTTGTAAATAATAGTGAATAATTTTTTTTTTTTTTACTTCCTCCAAAAACGTTTTCATATTGAATCATCTTTTCTAAATGGAAGGACTTGTTTCCTGATGAACATCTTCTGTATCTGTAGCTTTACTGCAGTAAAAGAGGGTTTTCACACCATAAAGAACCATTTCCGGTTCCCCAAACAACCTCTCAGTGATCAGTTCAGAACAGAACCATTTTATTTTTAGTGTAAAGAACATTTTAATAACTTTATCCGCTATAAAGACCTTTGGGAAGATTTCCAATAAATAGATCCCAGAAGGCCAATAAATAAGCTTTGTTTTTAATGTGTCGCATTATAGAAGTGAAATATGTTGCTATTTTTTTTTACCATAAAGATGAATTTCACACACAATATATATTTGTCAAATATGATTTCAAAATACAAATGATGTTGTGCATTAAAAAAAGAGACAAATTAGCATTTCACCCCCAAATTGTCTTTTACTGTAATGCAAAAAAAGTCATTTTCATTCAAATATTTAAAAAAGTCACAATGCAAAACATCTTCATGCTCCAAAAACACATTATTTTTTAAGTACGATTTAACTTCCTAATATTAATTGTGAGACTGCGACTCTGTCAGATCCCGGTGTGTGTGTGTGTGTGTGTGTGTGTGTGTGTGTCCACGGTGTGTTGTGTGAGTGCCGGGACATTGTGTGTGTGTGTGTGTGTGTGTGTGTGTGTGTGTCGCTGAAGCTCACGGTGTGTTGTGTGTGTGTGTGTGTGTGTGTGTGTGTGTGTGTGTGTGTGTGTGTGTGTGTGTGTGTCCACGGTGTGTTGTGTGTGTGTGTGTGTGTGTGTGTGTGTGTGTGTGTGTGTGTGTGTGTGTGTGTGTGTGTGTGTGTCCACGGTGTGTTGTGTGTGTGTGTGTGTGTGTGTGTGTGTGTCCACGGTGTGTTGTGTGAGCGCCGGGACATTGTGTGTGTGTGTGTGTGTGTGTGTGTGTCCACGGTGTGTTGTGTGTGTGTGTGTGTGTGTGTGTGTGTCCACGGTGTGTTGTGTGAGCGCCGGGACATTGTGTGTGTCGGTTCTGTGATTATTTCGGAAGTGTGACTCATTCTGTGCCGAGAAACTCTGAACAAAGCGCCGCTCAAAAGACTCATTGTTGCAGAACTTCATTTGTGGAAATTCGAGCAATTAAGCTGTCACGTTCACGTAATGAAATTACACTCTGTCATCGCTGGGCTTTAAGGAAGTGTCAGGCTCTGATCCGAAGGGAACGGGACCGAACCCAAGCGTTCTGCCTCATTAGAGTCTTCAGGACACGCGTGTGTGTGTGTGTGTGTGTGTGTGTGTGTGTGTTCTGTCACACCCGTGAGCTGCTGCTGCTTCTTGTCATTCAGCGCAGTGTCGCCCCAGAGCATTCTGGGTAAAGTGCTTTGCTCAGGAACACAGTAATGATGAGCAGGACTGGGATCACAGGAAACGTGCTGTTCTGGGGTCAGACCTTCATCAACTATACAAAAAAAGCTCCTGTTATGTATTTTCTGGACATTATCTTTCATGTGTAATAAAGCGCTTTCTGAATGTAAAAGTCTGCAAAGTTTTAAGTGCAGAGAAAAGAAAGAAAGTGATTCTGAACTGAAACGAGTCATCAGTAATTCAGTCTCACTTCCTGTTACAATGTAACAGTGTAACTAATTAGCATAATGCTAATTAGCAGAAAAAAAAAAGAAAAAAAACACCACACATCGAAACATCACTTATCAGGCTTATGCTACTCTGAATAATACCTGAACTTCGTATTTTGAGCACTTCTTGCGTTGTTGTTGCTCTTGCCTCTTTATGATGACTCGCTGAATTTAGTCCTAATTTGTAAGTCGCCTTGGATAAAGGCGTCTGCTAAATGACTAAATGTAAATGTAAATGTAATGCCCGCCTGTGGTGTTGATTGGCTGACAGCGTCTCTTAGCTCCGCCCTCAAACACTGTAGTGTCTCTGAGACTGGGAGAGTTTGGTTGGTGTTGTTCATGTGGAGAAGACGCTGTTTTCTGAGATTGATACGGTAAACCCACGCCATCGTCACTGTTCGTATCACTGTGATCAAGAGCTGAGATTCAGATATGATAATGAGCGTTTGCTTTCTGACCAATCACAGCAGAGCAGCTCTCAGAGAGGCGGAGCTTAGAGACACTGAGAGGAAAGAGCTGATGCTGCAGTGGAGATTATGAGGACATTACAGTGAATGTGAATCTGTTGTAGGAGACTCAGAGACAACATTAGGAGCCTTTAAAACAGCAGGATAGCGCACTTTAAGGTTTTAAAAAAAAATTTTATCTAATATATTGTCTTTTTTTTAATCAAATTATTATTTTCTTTTTTCTTTTTTTAACCCTTTTATTATTTTTTTCTTTTTCAATTTTTTATGCTGATTTTCTCTAAACTCTTCCATGGATTCTTCCAGCACTGACCGTTTGAAACCCCTGTCTCAACCAATAGTGTGCGTTTGGGGCGGGGCTATCTGTTTGGCCAACCAATGGTCGACGAGTGTTAGAAAGGACCGTTCAGAAACGCTTCACGTGTAAACATGGTGCATTCTGGGCTTCTACAGGTGCAGCTCTTGATTATGATTATCGAGGAGGAATAAGGTGTAGTGTGTTTCTGCTCGTCCACAATAAAGACGCATGCATAATTCATGTGTTGTTCATCAGGAAGATTCCGTGTGATTGGTTCTGTGGCGTTTGATTGGCTGTGGGATCAGTGGAGGTTTCTCCATCTACCTGTCTCAGAGCCTCTGGGTGTTTCACCGCTGATGAGTGCGATCGCGATCCCTCTGTGGCCTTAAACGGGAGTCAGGATGGAGTGGCATTAGCCGGGCCGCTCATTAGCAACTGAATGATTTATTCAAATGAAGCCCCTCAGCCACTTTTCATTAAGTTATATTAGAAGCGCGGGGCGTCTCGTCTCCAGAAGAGAATGAAAGCTCCCCGTCTGCTCTCCTCCATCATAATGAAAGATTATATTCAGAAGCGCTTCCTGCATTATCCCGGAGCATCATGATAACGGCTCTGACTCGTGTGTTGAGGAGAGCTTTAGACAAACCCTTCACCTTCACCAGCGACTCACGCTTCACATGTTCACTACAAACACCCCTGAGGTTTTAGATGATATTTCAATTATCAAACACATTTATATGTTCATGGTTCTCTGATGATGGGTAATGGTCACATGACATGCAAGTAAACACATGAAATATTAGATTTTTTATAAAGGAAGTGTTTTATTCTGAATTTGTACCTGAATTTTGGAACCAAATGGAATAATAATAATTATTGTTATTATTATTATTTATGTATTTATTTATTTTATTTGTTTACATTTTTATTATTATTATTAATTTATGTATAAATATATATTTTAAATGTGTATTATTACTACTACTAATAATGATTGTTAAAAATGAATACATTAAATATGATTATTATTATAATAATTATTATTATTATTATTATTAATAATAATAGTAAAAATATTGATAAATAAAATGGTAATAATAATAATAAATTAATACATATGATAATAATATTTCTTAATTTTTTATTACTATTATTTCCTGTATTAATTTATTATATTTATTTATAAAATAATATTTATTATTATTCAAATAAATGAGCAAATGAATTATTATTGTTATTATCATTAATACAAAGATTTTTTTATATTAAGAATAAATGAAATAATATTTTTATTCATTTATTTATTTTTGTATTATTATAATTGTCATTATTATTGTTTTAACTTTAATTATAAAAATTAAGACACAAATATATTATTGTTGTACTGTAAAATAAAATAAAATGATATTAATAATTTTATTTCACACAAGTTACAATACTAAAATGTATGTCTTAAACAACTGACTTTTAAACCCTCAAATGTTAAAGGGATAGTTCACTTTGAAAACATTTTTTGGTATGTTTTAGCTTACCTCAAGGGCATCCAAGATGTAGGTGTCTTTTTTTCCGCAGTAGTTTCAATTTTGATATTTTTAGGTCAAACCGTTCTTGTCTGTCAGTCATAATGCAGGTCTATGGTCACTGTCTCAAAGAGCATGCACAGAGTCCAAATTAAAACAATTCCCCATCGTCCAAATTAAAACAATTCCCCATCGTGGGCGGGTATAGATATATACACTAGATGTCGCCTTGGCTACTGCAGTTCATTGGAATGAAATATATATATGTCTATACCCGCCCGTGCTCTCAGATCACTTGGACATGGCTGTGTACAAGAGGTAAAAACGATATAAATACTGTTCGTTTTCTCACACAAACCGCTCGTTTCGTGTCTTAGGCCATCAATGTGTACTTATGATGGGGAATTGTTTCATTTGGACGATGGGGAATTGTTTAATTTGGACTCTGTGCATGCTCTTTGAGACAGTGACCATAGACCTGCATTATATGACTGACAGACAAGAACGGTTTGAACTAAAAATATCAAAATTGAAACTACTGCGGAAAAAAAGACACCTACATCTTGGATGCCCTTGAGGTAAGCTAAAACATACCAAAAAAATTTTTCAAAGTGAACTATCCCTTTAATATTTCGAATCCTCAAGCTTTTATTGTGCTGTAAAACTGGTGAAATTCTATATTACTGTCCACAGAAATGTTGAAAATAGTCAAATGTTCAGATCACAGATGAATCATCCACAATAAGACATGAAGAAAGAAAGAAAATGGAGTCAGTTTTGATTTGATGTTAAATATTCGTAATGAGAATACCCAGCGGGCCCGTGGGCCAATGGGACGGCACTGTGGGCGGAGCTTCTCTTGTGTAACCTGATCCTCTATCATGTTGTGTTTGTGTGGTCAGATCTTCTACAAGGCCGTCAGCTCCTTTGACCCCGAGTTCGTCTTGACCAATCAGAGCGGGAAGGTCCTGAAGTCCAGCAACGAGACGTCACACGTGTTCATGGGTCTGTATCCCGGATCCACGTACTCCTTCACCATCAGAGCCAGCACTGTGAAGGGCTACGGGCCGCCCGTCATCACGCAGTTCACCACCAAGATCTCACGTACGAGCCGTTCGGGTTATTCTGTGTGTGTGTGTGTGTGTGTGTGTGTGTGTGTGTGTGTGTGTGTGTGTGCTCATATGTCATCTGTCAATCATAAACAGCTCCGCGTATGCCGGGATATGAGCAGGAGACTCCGCTGAATCAGAGCGACAGCACAGTGACGGTTCTGCTGAAGCCGGCCCGGAGTCGAGGAGCGCCCGTCAGGTACGTTATCATCATCCTTATACTGAATATACTTTGCTACTTTATAAAAGTTATTTTGCTGGAATACAAGAATTGCATTGTATACTGTACATGTCCAACACAGAGGGATCACACACTTTATGATCATCATCTCATGCTATTATAATGAGAAGCATTTGCAAACTTGATGTTTTAAACATAATTCTAAATACACTTCCTGTCAAAAGTTTGGGATCGGTAAGATTTTTTATGTTTTATAAGAAGTCTCTTCTGCTCACCAAGGCTGTGTTTATGTGATTTAAAAATACCAAAAAAAACAGTAATATTGTGATATATTATTGTAATGTAAATCATCGGTTTTCTATGTGAATATATAGTAAAGTGTAATTTATTCCTGTGATCAAAGCTGAATTTTCAGCATCATTACTCCAGTCTTCAGTGTCACATGATCCTTCACAAATCACTCTAATATGATGATTTGATGATCAAGAAACATTTATGATTATTATCAATTTTGAAAACCGTTATTTACATTTTTGTTTCAGGATTCTTTGATGAATAGAAAGTTCTAAAGAACCGCATTAATCTGAGATCGAAGCTTTTGTCGGTGCGTCCCGCTCTGCTCTCACTGTACAACAAATCTGTTCAATTTACCATAAAAAATACAGTAGCAACATTTCAGGTTTTGCAAATTTAGCTTAAATTTACAGTAAAAAAACGTATTTTATTATCTGATATAATGTTAATGTACCGACATATTGAAGTACTAATATCTGTTTTGTACCATTGTAATACACAACATTAAATGTAACATAAAACCCTAATGTACAACCGATACGAACGGTTAATTCAACAAAAATAGTGTCACACCGGGCATTGTGGGAATGTAAATTTACGTTTTTTCACTGTAAATTATAGAATGACTTGTTCTTTTTCACGTCCAAAAACTGTACGTTTTTTATTTTTTATTTCAGGATTCTTTGATGAATAGAAATGTACACAACGGTTTTCAACACTGATAATAATCATAAATGTTTCTTGATCATCAAATCCTCATATTAGAGTGATTTGTGAAGGATCATGTGACACTGAAGACTGGAGTAATGATGCTGAACATTCAGCTTCGATCACAGGAATAAATTACACTTTACTATATATTCACATAGAAAATTTAAAATGTCATAATATTTAACAATATTACAGTTTTTTGTTTTTTGTTTTAGTTTTTTTTTTAAATGCACGTTGGTGG
>NC_138735.1:34416393-34423893 GCF_965113295.1 Leuciscus leuciscus
AAAGAAAATGAGGCCTGGTTTTAGAACCAGTAGGTCTAATCTAATATATATATATATTATTATAACATTTCTCATGACTGTATATTATAAAGCAATTTTATATTCTATTTTATTTCAAGTCTTATTTAAATTGAAAATTTGTATGACTTTCTGCTTACAGCATTTGTCCAGTGAGTACTTATATTCTTATATTGTTGTCCAGTGAGTACTTATATTCTTATATTGTCCAGTGAGTACTTATATTCTTATATTGTCCAGTGAGTACTTATATTCTTATATTGTCCAGTGAGTACTTATATTCTTATATTGTCCAGTGAGTACTTATATTTAGCTTATATTCTCATTACTGTCATGCAGAAAAATATTATTTTTAAAATAATCAGAGCCTTTTAATTTAGAATGTGACTTTGAGCTCACGCCATTTTCTAGTGTGTACTTAATTATTTTATATAAATAATGATTTATTAAAAATAAAATAAAATCTAAAATACTATTTATTTATTTATTATTTAAATTGAAAATGTCACATTATGCTAACACCAATTTTCCAATGAGTACTTTTTTAATATATAAATTGTGTATTTTATTTTATTTTTTTATTATTATTTTTTTTATCTTAACAATTATTTTGACTTGATGACTTTATGCACACACCGGTTTTCCTCAGAGCATTTTCCCCCATAGTTCTGCTGTGTCCTGGTCATGTTTGTGTGGTTCTGTTGGTTTATTAGTTTCTCTGGATCTGCTGATCCTGCGAGTCCGTCCAGAGGGCAGTTTCAGTGTCAGACTCTTTAAATCCAAATATACGGTCTTTGTGTCCCACTATAATCAAAGCCTCGGGCTCCAGAATCCCTGTTCTTATCCCGAACTCTCGCTGATCCTCAGGTCTCAGTCCATGGACAGGTTTATGAGCGAGGGAATGAATCCAGATCTTGTAAAGCACAAGAGACTGATCAATACGCCCAGGTTCCCATATATCACAGGTAAAGCAGGACTGAAGCCTGGTTCCCCGAGCCGGACCGCTGAACATCAATCCCAGTCTCAGGATCAGCTTCCCAGTGGCCTGGGATTGGTCAACGGTCACGTGACCTGAAGGATCACTGGTTTAGGGTCTAATTGGCGTCCGGTTGCGTTTCAGTGCTGGATCTGCTCACTCAGAAGGTGTGTGTTGTTCTCCCTCAGAGTGTGTGTGTTGTTCTCCCTCAGAAGGTGTGTGTTGTTCTCCCTCAGAGTGTGTGTGTTGTTCTCCCTCAGAAGGTGTGTGTTGTTCTCCCTCAGAGTGTGTGTGTTGTTCTCCCTCAGAGTGTGTGTGTTGTTCTCCCTCAGAAGGTGTGTGTTGTGTTGTGTTGTTGTTTATTGGACTCGTGTGCCGATTTCCTCACCAAACATCCCTGACGCTCCTCATGATGACTCCGGGTTCATATCCGTCAGTCGGATTCCTGTTGCCATGGATTCGGTTTCCTTCACATTAATTAAAGGAAGAGTTTCCAAGGTCGCTGATCCTCGGAGTCCGAATGCGGCGGGTGAAACGAGTGAGGGATATGAGGAAGATTATAGCAGGATTTACAGGGAATGAAAGAAAGGGAAGAAAACCAACTCCGTATCTGGAAACAAAATGACTTACAGTCACAACACTTTAGTATTGGATGATCAAAGCTGAAAAGACAGATAGATAGACAGAGAGATAGATAGATGGCTGACATGGAAGAAATATTACATTTTAAACTATATTTATGTATAGATAAATATAGTTTATATTCTAAACCAAATCAAATCATACCAAATCAAATCTAAACCAAATAGCAAATTAGACACATTCTCACTGGTGGCTTCAGACCCCAATATAAACTTAAATAGTTGCAAATGTAAATAATTCATATAATATTCATAGGGCCCTATTTTAACGATCTGAAACGCAAGTATCAAGCGCGATACGCAAGTAACTCTGTGGGTGGGTCTCGGCTGTTGCTATTATACCGGCGGGATAAATGACTCTCCGACTCAAATCTAACATGTGTTGGTCTGAAGTAGCTTCATTACTCATAGGTGTGGTTTGGGCGTAACGTGAAATAAACCAATCAGAGCGTCATCTCACATCCCCTTTCAGAGCAGGCGCGCTTGTTCCATGGCGGGTTGCTATTATAACGGCGGATTTGCCAGACGCACGCCAGGAGCGGTTCACAGCCGAGGAGACCGACGTTCTCGTCAGGGCCGTAAAACACAGAGGAGTGACATTGGGGATGGAGAAACACACCCAGATTAGCTTCGGATAAACAGGCGTATGATAATTTGGGTAAATGTGTAAGCTAGATTTATGCCTATTCTTCCACATCTTCATGGACATAACAATGATTTCCCTCGTGTGGTAATATTTTTCCTTGTAATTATGTATGGTTTGCAAAAATGAAAACTGCTGCTCCTGTGTAGACGAGAGAAGCAAAGTGTGTGTGTGTGTGTGTGTGTGTGTGTGTGTGTGTGTGTGTGTGTGTGTGTGTGTGTGTGTGTGTGTGTGTGTGTGTGTGTGTGTGTGTGTGTGTGTTGTGCACACGCTACATTATGGTCAAGCATGCGCCCTTAAAATAGCATCTGAACGCGCCGCTGACTTTAGACGAGGTTTCTCCTGGTCAGTGGAGGAATTGTTTTCTGAAACTGCATAATAGCACCAGGGAACGTTTGTGCCGGAACACGCCTCCTCTTTTCCCTGAACCGCCCCCGGGAGCGCAAGTTCATTCCCTAATTTACCGACGTGCGTCTGTGTAGGGAAGAGTCCGCTGTGTGTCGGGTGAGAAACAGGAATGACACATGCGTCGTGTACAGACTCAGTAGTGCTGGGTGTGAGATAGGGCCCATAATCTTTATGACATAATATTGGTTAATGACTTCTTAAGGCGAGAAAAAACCTGATAAATATCACCATACTTCACCAGTTGATTGATTACATTAATAATTGCAAAAAATTTTTGCATTACAAGTTTTCTGAAATGTTATGTTTAAATATGCAAATGAAATTGGGTGTGTGTCAGTGTTGCTGAAGTGGAGATTTCAGGCTCATATAGAGGAAACACCCTGTAGAGATATACTGTACCTGACCTCTACAGATGCACACAGATCAAGTGCTCTACAAGATACAGCTAAATGTGTATTTCGGGTGTTTTCTGTCCACTTGTCCTGAAAAAAACACTTTATGGAAAGCCAAAAATCCCAAATCTCAAAATTGACAGATGCATGAACACAGTTTCTGCTCATAGTGTCTCAGTGTAAGATATATATCGAGAGTGGAGAATAAATCATCAGGAGTGTTTGTGTTTGTGATCAGAGTAACATTAGATGATCCTGATGATGATGGTGATGGGTGTGTGTGTGTGTGTGTGTGTGTGTGTGTTCGCTCACACCTGTGATGTGTTCCAGTGATGAAGGCCTGTAGATCTCAGATCTGTAAAGTAATGGCTGGCCTTTAAGTCGTCAGTAAATCATCATAAAAGCCTGTTCTCCTCTTTAGCAGATGAATTATTGTTATGAATTATTGTCTGCTGACGCGCTCCGGCTCTGGCCTTTCTTCTCCTCACTCGTGATTTACCAGCTTTATCACTCGCTCTCCGTCTGGAATTAATATTTCATGCCATCTGATCTCACTGCTGTGTAGCTGTGCGGCTCCTCACGCCAAAAGGGCAACGCTAGATACATTCATTAAAGAAGTGAATATATATATATAGACATGCTGTAGGTGTGATGAGCATTTATTTTGAAGACACACATTAGTTCTCCAATCTGGTTTAATTTTAATAATAATTTTTTTAATCACATTTTACCTTAAATTGTCATTAAACCGTTTCCCCGAGAAAGCGTGTGTGTGTGGCGTGTGTGTGTGGCGTGTGTGTGTGGCGTGTGTGTGTGGCGTGTGCTGATGCTGAATGTGGAGTTTGACTTCATCCGATGGAGGAAAGTGTGTGTGGCTTGTGTGTGTGTGGCGTGTGTGTGTGTGGCGTGCGTGTGTGTGGCGTGTGTCTGTGTGGCGTGCGTGTGTGTGGCGTGTGTGTGTGTGTGTGTGTGTGTGTGTGTGTGTGTGTGTGTGGCGTGTGTGTGTGTGGCGTGTGTGTGTGTGTGTGTGTGTGTGTGTGTGTGTGTGTGTGTGTGTGTGTGTGTGTGTGTGTGTGTGTGTGTGCGTGTGTGTGTGTGGCGTGTGTGTGTGTGTGTGTGTGTGTGTGTGTGTGTGTGTGTGTGTGTGTGTGTGTGTGTGTGTGTGGGGCGTGTGTGTGTGTGTGTGTGTGTGGCGTGTGTGTGGAGTTTGACTTCATCTATGGAGGATCCGCACGCGTTCACAGGATTTACAGCAGAACATCGTGTAGCCGATTAGCGAAGGAGTAAATGATTCCAGAACAGAGCGTATTGATTCTATTAACCTTTGTGAAATAATTCATCCGTGTCTGATTAACCTAAAACCCTCCTAATTCAATTATTAATCAGTCAGGAATAATGTTCAGCTAATTGCAGCAATCTTACATTTTAATTGCGAGTTCGTTTGACGAGGTCGAGCTGCAGTTCTGACTTCACTGATGCGTTACGAACAGAACACGCAGACATGAGCTTCTCATAAAGGTGTAAATGTAAAAGTACTATGATACTGACATGTTTATGGACATTTACCATGGTATGTTTTACTATGTATCTTGTACATGTACTGGGAATGCCTTCTGTCTGATTTGTTTGCTAATACACAAAATGGAAAACTAGATTTATGCTCAGTTTTTGGAAAATTACAGAGTTCCACATGAGTATGATGATAGATAGATAGATAGATAGATAGATATTCAATTATCAACGGTAATATACTGTAATTTAATGAATAGAGATGAATTAATGAGATACGCTCTAGTTCTTGTCGAGCTGATTGGTCTGTGATTGGTAATATACAGTATTGGTCTGTGATTGGTCTGTAATTGGTCTGTGATTGGTAATATACAGTATTGGTCTGTGATTGGTCTGTGATTGGTAATATACAGATTTGGTCTGTGATTGGTCTGTGATTGGTAATATACAGTATTGGTCTGTGATTGGTCTGTAATTGGTCTGTGATTGGTAATATACAGTATTGGTCTGTAATTGGTCTGTGATTGGTAATATACAGTATTGGTCTGTGATTGGTAATATACAGTATTGGTCTGTGATTGGTCTGTGATTGGTAATATACAGTATTGGTCTGTAATTGGTCTGTGATTGGTAATATACAGTATTGGTCTGTGATTGGTCTGTGATTGGTTATATACAGTATTGGTCTGTGATTGGTAATATACAGTATTGGTCTGTGATTGGTCTGTAATTGGTCTGTGATTGGTAATATACAGTATTGGTCTGTGATTGGTAATATACAGTATTGGTCTGTGATTGGTAATATACAGTATTGGTCTGTGATTGGTCTGTGAATACAGTATTGGTCTGTGATTGGTCTGTAATTGGTCTGTAATTGGTAACATACAGTATTGGTCTGTGATTGGTAATATACAGTATTGGTCTGTGATTGGTCTGTGATTGGTAATATACAGTATTGGTCTGTGATTGGTAATATACAGTATTGGTCTGTGATTGGTCTGTGATTGGTAATATACAGTATTGGTCTGTGATTGGTAATGTACAGTATTGGTCTGTGATTGGTCTGTGATTGGTAATATACAGTATTGGTCTGTGATTGGTCTGTGATTGGTAATATACAGTATTGGTCTGTGATTGGTAATATACAGTATTGGTCTGTGATTGGTAATGTACAGTATTGGTCTGTGATTGGTCTGTGATTGGTAATATACAGTATTGGTCTGTGATTGGTCTGTAATTGGTCTGTGATTGGTAATATACAGTATTGGTCTGTAATTGGTCTGTGATTGGTAATATACAGTATTGGTCTGTGATTGGTAATATACAGTATTGGTCTGTGATTGGTCTGTGATTGGTAATATACAGTATTGGTCTGTAATTGGTCTGTGATTGGTAATATACAGTATTGGTCTGTGATTGGTAATATACAGTATTGGTCTGTGATTGGTAATATACAGTATTGGTCTGTGATTGGTCTGTAATTGGTCTGTGATTGGTAATATACAGTATTGGTCTGTGATTGGAAATATACAGTATTGGTCTGTGATTGGTAATATACAGTATTGGTCTGTGATTGGTCTGTGAATACAGTATTGGTCTGTGATTGGTCTGTAATTGGTCTGTGATTGGTAACATACAGTATTGGTCTGTGATTGGTAATATACAGTATTGGTCTGTGATTGGTCTGTGATTGGTAATATACAGTATTGGTCTGTGATTGGTAATATACAGTATTGGTCTGTGATTGGTCTGTGATTGGTAATATACAGTATTGGTCTGTGATTGGTCTGTGATTGGTAATGTACAGTATTGGTCTGTGATTGGTCTGTGATTGGTAATATACAGTATTGGTCTGTTATTGGTCTGTGATTTGTAATATACAGTATTGGTTTGTGATTGGTAATATACAGTATTGGTCTGTGATTGGTCTGTGATTGGTAATATACAGTATTGGTCTGTGATTGGTCTGGTGTTTCTCCGTCAGAGGAAGAGAGTTCTGGATTTAGAGGAAGTTCGTCTCGGTTCTCGTCTGTAATAATAATCATTCGTCTCTGCGAGTCACAGACGGCCAGGATCCTCTCTAAGACTCTGGGCTCGGCGTTCTTGATCCTCCTGGAGAACTGAAGAAAAAGCTTCACATCCGTCTTTTCGTATTCCATTATTCCTCCTACACATGAAGCGTGCCGAGACTGAACTCTCTGAACCCGTGCCGGAGCTGGTCCGCGTTCCCAAGCAGAACTCCAGCTCGTCCTGTGGGTCAAAGATCAGTGTATTAACATCCGATCATCCGAGGCAGGACTGCGATCCGGTATTATCTGATGCGGTTTCGAGCTCCGCTATCAGATATAAACGAGCCGGATCTGCTTCAGTCTGTTAGTGAAGAGTGTTCAGAGGAAGAGTCTCGGCACGGACCACCGGATGATCCTGTGTAAACACTGTCCTGGTGAAGCCAACATGGATTCGCTGTGTTTTCCAGGAATCCAGCGCTCATATGATGAAGCCCTTTGGCTGTTGTGTGTTTGTGACGAGCCAGATTAACATGGAAGCTCAATCATCACAAATACTGTAAAAACTGTTATATTCTGAAATATTATTAACAGTCAGGTCAAGTCACCTTTATTTATATAGCGCTTTTTATAATACAGATTGTTTCTAAGCAGCTTTAACAGGAAAATAATGTGGTTGCCAGAAATGTACCGTAAATGAATACGGTAGCAACATTTGAGGTTTTACAGACTTAACTTAAATTTACAGTAAAGAAACGTATTTCATTATCTGATAAAATGTTAATTTACTGAAATACTAAAATCTGTTTTGTACCGTTGTAATACACTGACATCCACCAATCACAGCAGAGATGAGAGTCACATGATGAATCAAAGCTCATCACTAACAGCTTCTCCACAAGCTGAG
>NC_138735.1:34428893-34436393 GCF_965113295.1 Leuciscus leuciscus
TCTGTGTGAGAGTAATCGAGTGACTGATTGAAACATGTTCCTTAAATGATTCCAGCATGTCTGCGGGAATGACTCTGACTGTGTTTGGATTGGAAAACTAGCTGAGCATTCACAGCACACACACACACACACACACTCACACTCACTCACTCACTCACACACTCACTCACACGAGGGAACGAGACGCTGCATCGATTGACGCTGAGGGAACACTTCGCCTGATGACGTCTTGAAGCACATGTAAAATCAGTCCAATGGTGTGGCGGAACGTCAGAGGCGGGTGATGTCACGAACCAGGGAAATATGAACTATAAAGCTGCCCAAAAACACAGCAGCGCTAGCTTCCTAACAGTCTGAAGTAGTTGCTGACAGGCACGTAGGAGATATGGCAATGGGTGACGCAGAGTCTCGTTCCCTCTTCAGGGAACCAAGGTTACAGTCGTAACCGAGGCGTTCCCTTTCAATGGGACTCGTGATGCGTCGATTGATGCTGAGGGAACATCTGTACCAATGCCACCTTAGCGAGAAGTGTCTGTCCTGTGTGAAATAATAAGAGCAGCACTAGGGCGAGAGCAGCTGGGACCCTGGTGTAGAGTCCAGGTTCGAAGAGTAGAACCTTACAAATGTGTGCGGTGAGGACTCGGCGTATCTCGGAGAGCAACTCCTGTCATAAGGGCCTTGGAGGTCGAGTGGGAACGGACGGCCAAAGGTGAAGGCTGTCCGACCGACTCATAAGCAAGTGAGATCACCCACGCTCATTCTCTGCTGAGATGCAGGGGACCCTTTGTTAGGGGACCGAACCTGCTCGAGGGCCACCACGGTGGATAGGACCCCCATAAACCTGGGCGGGCGAGACACAAACTGTATTTGATACCCTTTTTCTATGGTCTGCAGGACCCAACAAAAAACATTAGGCATTAGCTTCCACGCTGCCAACAATTCTACTAGGGGTACCAGACTCTCGAGACTAGCTTCTGGTTTTTGTTGTGCAGTCAGTCCGACGCCCTGTAACGGCGAACCGTCGACTGGGAGGGACTGTCCTCATTGGCCTGAACCCTTGGGCATCAGGACCTCTTCCCCGCAGCCTTCTTGGAGATAATGACGTCCTCAGATCCATCTTACCCCCTTGAAGACTGTGGCTGAGAGCGGCCTCCCTGTCCCCAGCCTGTCTGAGGGGGAGCACGTGAGGCTACGCTCTGCTTCTGGGGGGCACGGTGTAAGGAGCTAGCTTTAGATGTTTGGGATATTAGATATGAGAGCGACGGGGGAGGAGCTTCTGGAAAGCGGCCGTCTGCTTGCCGGACTCCTGGAACCTCTCGACGACTGAATTAACAGCGTCGCAGAAGAGGCCAGCAGATAAGCTACGCCTAACTTTAATTGCATGACAGACTCGTTCAGAACTCGAAGATCCAAAATGGGACGCAACCCCCCCTTCCTTCTTTGGAACTATGAAATACCGGCTGTAAAACCCGGTTTCCCCCGTTGGAGAGAGGTACATGTTCTATGGCCCCTTTCTCTAACAGAGTTTTCACTTCTTGTTCCATTACCAGGACCTGCTCGAGGCCCACCACGGTGGATAGGACCCCCATAAACCTGGACGGGCCAGACCCGAGCTGTATTTGATACCCTTTTTCTGTTGTCTGCAGGACCCTAAAGATACGGGAGACTACGCTCTGCTTCTGTGAGGCATGGTGTGAGGAGCTAGCTTTAGATGTTTGGGATATTAGAAATGAGAGCGACGGGGAGGAGCTTCTGGAAAGCGTCCGTGTGCTTGCCCGACTCCTGGAACCTCTCAACGTCACAGAAGAGGCCAGAAGGTGACGGGGTGCGTCCATCAGACAATTCTTGTCCTTCTCTTTAATATTGCTGAGGTTGAGCCACAGATGCCTCTCAGTGGCCACAAGGGCTGCCATAGAGCGGCCGATGGATTTAGCCATCTCCTTAGTGGCCCTGAGAGATAAATCTGTGTTCGCGAACTACGTCAGGACCAATTCCCCCGCCCTCGTCCATGTCTCCTCGGCTTAGTAGTCCTGTAGAAACTGTGAAGGCGAGCTGCAGTCTGACCAGCGGCGGAGTTAGCTTTACCCACTAGTGAAGATGTGGTTGTGACTGGCTCAGTGGGTAATGCTGGGGCCTTTAGGGAAGATGGCGCCTCTGGGGAGAGATAGCTCATGAGCGTCTCCTCCACTTTTGGCATCTCCTCATAACCGTGCTCCTTATAATTCGATATAGGGGAATAGTTTGTTTGAGCACTATACACTCTGTATGAAACCGGTTTCTTGACACCTCAGTGTGGAGTTTGGGGAAAGGCGGTAGGCACCGGCGTTGAGGTTGTGACCGTGATTGTAGGAAGCGTTCGTCCAGTTTGCTTGCTGGCCAGTCCATACTCAGGCCTTCAACCGCTCTCGTCACAACCTCAGCCAGCTCCTCGAACGCATGAGGCTGAGTCCTCCGTATCTCTCGCGTCGACACTGATAACATCTAGTTCCTCAGTAGTCCCTCTATCCCTCGAGCGCTGACTCCTCACCCAAACAAGATACACAGAGAATGTGTGTGTGCACCCCTGCCCGCGTTATTTAACGGGTGGACACACACATTCTCTGTGTATCTTGCTTGCTTGCAGCATGACTTTAGATATAGAGATATAAAGACAAACAACACCAAATATGACAGGGACAGTTTCACAGTGCGCTACTTCAGACCGTTACGAAGCTAGCGCTGCTGTGTTTCCGGGCAGCTTTATAGATCCCTGGATCGTGACGTCACCCGCCTCTGACGTTCACATGACGTTCACGACGTCATCACGCGAAGCGTTCCCTCAGCGTCAACCGACCTTGAAAGGGAACTCGTGCTTACCGACAAATTGAGATGTTCTGTCCTTCAAACTGCAGTTTCTACAACGAGCTTTGACGGCCTTTATACCTGTTTATACCTGTCAATCATCACACACACACACACACACACACTCTTATTAAATGAGCTTCTTCCTCAGTGTTTCTGTCTTGTTTTCCAGCACAAATATCTAAACATTCTTAAATCAAGATTAATTTACTGGAGAAACACAATGACTAAAGATATTAACGCTTGTTTAATGAAAAATGTATCAAAATAAAGTGAGTTTGTGCTTAAAACAAGAGCAAATATGTGTCAGTGGAGTCAGAACTATAATCTTGTTTTCTCTTTGAATTAAGTAGATTTGTCTGACTCCACTGGTTACCGAATGTCTTGAAGGGTATATTTTCATATTTTGAGGAGCTCGGTTGTATTTTCCACACATTTTGTGTTTTCCACACAAAATGTCAAAATGTACATGCAATAATTCACTGACCTTCAATGTCAAGCTATTAATTCTCACTGAGCATGTGAATAAAACTTCTGTCTTTCTCGAGCTCTTTTCTAAAGCCCTCGTGAGCCGCCGCTCTGATGTCCATCACATTCGCTCACTATAGATCAGTTGCTATGCTAACGATGCCATACTTCTGATCAACTATGAGTGTTAGCGAAGGATTGATCATGTGATTGTCCGTAAAGCGGCCGCTCGCGAGGGTTTGTGTGGAGCCTGTGTCTCTTTCTCTGCATTAATAACCTGTGAATGAAGGAATGCCTCCCTCTCTCCCTCCCTCTCTCTCTCTCTCTCTCTCTCTCTCTCTCTCTCTCTCTCTCTCTCTCTCCCTCTCTCTCTCTCTCTCTCTCTCTCCCTCTCTATCTCTCTCCCTCTCTCTCTCCCTCCCTCTCTCTCTCTCTCTCTCTATCTCTCTCCCTCTCTCTCTCTCTCTCTCTCTCTCTCTCTCTCTCTCTCTCTCTCTCTCTCTCTCTCTCTCTCTCTCCCTCTCTCTCTCTGCATGTTGGCTGGATCTCTTCTCTTCTTCTAGCTGCCATTATTGTGACACAGCTCACCACACCATATGTGCGAATCGCACCCGCTGCCGGCGACAGCCAACTAACAGGTCAGAACTACCACCGTCCACATCAGTGTGTGTGTGTATGTGTGTGTGTGTGTGTGTGTCCTGGTAAACCCAGAATGTCCCCAAAAAGATGCCAGTATCTAAAATCCTTGTCCTTGTGTGTTTTGGTCCCCATGAGGAAAACAGATCATAAATCATACAGAATTCGTTTTTTTGAAAATGTGAAAATGCAGAAAGTTTTGTGTGATGGGTAGGGTTAGGGGTTGTGTGTGTGTGTGTGTGTGTGTGTGTGAGATGGGTAGATTTAGGGTTAGTGTGTGTGTGTGTGTGTGTGTGTGTGTGTGTGTGTGTGTGTGTGTGTGTGTGTGTGTGTGTGTGTGTGTGTGTGTGTGTGTGAGATGGGTAGGTTTTGCCTATGGAGAGTCCCCACAAAGATAGTGAACCAAACGTGTGTGTGTGTGTGTGAAGGGTAGGTTTAGGGTTAGTGTGTGTGTGTGTGTGTGTGTGTGCGTGCGTGTGTGTGTGTGTGATTGCTAAACCAGTCCAGTTTCTGCTTTGTGTGTGTGTTCATGTCTAGATCATACTTCATTCCAAAATTAAAAAGATATATATATATATATATATCAAATTCTATTATTTTTATATTGGTTTATATATCATGGTAGTGTTTGTTGTACTGCCCTAAAGTTATGCAGATTTGAACAAATAAATCATGATTTTGTAGTTATGAGAATCATCTTTGAGAAATCTCAAAACTAAAGCATCTGGATGCATTACAGTCATGAGATTTGAGGATATTGTTTAATTGTCGTGAAAATAACGTCACTAAAAAATATATTATTCTTCAATCACTATTCATAATGTTCTTATGCCAAATGTAATTCATTCATAATTTTTTTTTTTTTTTTTTTTTTTTTTTTAAATATGAGCTGGACATGTTTTTTTGTTGTTGTTTTATAAAGTCTGTGCAACTTTTTTATTGCTTGTTTATAGTGCTCTATGGTATATATTTGCTCCGTGTGTGTGTGTGTGTGTGTGTGTGTGTGTGTGTGTGTGTGTGTGTGTGAGTGATCCGGGACTGAATGTTTAGTTGTGTTTGTCGATTGCTTTCAGCTGTGAATGGATGCAGGTTGAAAAAGGTAATTGAGGATTTTCAGGGTTACGTTCGTCTGACGAGCCTCGTTTGATCCCGGCTGTTTTGCTTCCCACAGAAGGTCACTTTCTATTAGCCGAATCTGCGCGCTGAATACACACATTTACTGCTGGAGCAGGAGTCACTAAATTAGCTGCTTTTTATTCAGCGCTGATGTCCGTCGAAGGAATCGATGTGACCCGGCAGACCCTGAACTAAAGACCGCAGCGCATGACAAGCTCATCCCGTTTAAATTACATTTCAATATTCCCAGTCCAGCTGAAGCTCTCATCCGCCGCTGTCAGAGATGTTTCACACATCAGCGTTTAAATACTAACAAATGATCAAATACTAAATCATAATTATGAGATAGTCAAAATTATGAGATTAAATAGTCAATTATGAGACAAACATCCAAATGATAAAATACTAAATCATAATTATGAGATAGTCCAAATTATGAGACAAACATCCAAATGATAAAATACTAAATCATGTGATTAAATAGTCAATTATGAGATAAAATAGTCAATTATGAGACAAACATCCAAATGTTAAAATACTAAATCATAATTATGAGATAAAGTCAAAATTGTGAGATTAAATAGTTAATTATGAGATAAAATTGTTAATTATGAGATAAACGTCAAAATGATAAAATACGAAATCATAATTATGATGAGATAGTCAAAATTATGAATTAAATAGTCAATTATGAGACAAACATCCAAATGTTAAAATACTAAATCATAATGCTAGCATATGATTAAATCATATGCTAGATTAAATAGTCAATTATGAGACAAACATCCAAATTAGAAAATACTAAATCATAATTATGAGATAAAGTCAAAATTATGAGATTAAATGGTAAATTATGAGATTTAATAGTCAATTATGAGACAAACATCAAAATGATAAAATTGTAAATCATAATTGTGAGATAGTCAAAATTATGATTGAAAAGTCATAATTATGAGATAAGCAATAATTGCGAGATAAAAAGTTTGAAATTGACGGTCATAATTATGGCATTATAAGTCATAATGATGAAATACTAAGTCGTAAAATAAGATAAAAAGTCAAAATGATGAGATTAAAAAGTCAATTATGAAACAAAAGTCAAAATGATGAAATACTGAGATAAAAAGTCATAATTATGAGATAAAGAGTTGAAATTGACAAAAAGTTGAAATTATAAGATAAAAGTTCAAAATAAAAATAAGATTAAAAATCAGATCTGAATGTACATTTTTACTTTTTATGCTAGAATTATGACTTTGCATGTCATAATTAAAATGTTATGATTTATCAAAGCATGAATTCGGGCTTCTGTTGTTGTTCTTCCTTGAGAATCACATGCGGCGAAACAGAAACCCAAACCCGGCAACCGTCCTCCGTCACCATGGCAACGGCTGAGGGATGCTGTCAGGCCGTCACCATGGCAACGGCTGAGGAAATGTAGCGAATCCGGCCCAAATCCACAATGTTTTTCGTTTAGAGCTGAGAATTGATATTTGGCTCAACATGCATCTCGAGTTCCAGTGATCTCTCCGGAGAAACATCTGAGACTCGTTCACTTTGCTCTCTAGGAGAAACATCTCAGATCTTAAAGTCGTTTTCTTTTCTACAAGCAAATCCAGGCTAGTCTAACCAGTGATTAACTTGATTAATGGTCCACCAACACTAACCTGTTTTACTAACAAGCACATCATTATATAGATCTTCCTTCATCCACTGATGTTCTGTGCGTCACATGTCCATCTGTCTTAAAGTCTGCTGTTAAAACAAATAAAGAACCGATGTAGGAGAATAGTTATTATATTACAAACTCTGTATATTTGTGCAGTGTGCGCATGTCCAAAACTACATCCCGAAGCTTGTGAGAGATAAACACACACATCAACCCGATCACATGATCAGCACTCATGTAAACACTACAGTCAGAGTCATCAATCAGAACCAGTTCAGTCCGACTGACACACAAGTGGTGCATGTAAACAAAGCCACTGGTTTGGTGTTGCAGTGACTGGTTTGGTGTTGCAGTGACTGGTTTGGTGTGACTGGTTTGGTGTTGCAGTGACTGGTTTGGTGACTGGTTTGGTGTTGCAGTGACTGGTTTGGTGTTGCAGTGACTGGTTTGGTGACTGGTTTGGTGTTGCAGTGACTGGTTTGGTGACTGGTTTGGTGTTGCAGTGACTGGTTTGGTGTGACTGGTTTGGTGTTGCAGTGACTGGTTTGGTGTTGCAGTGATTGGGTGTTGCAGTGACTGGTTTGGTGTTGCAGTGACTGGTTTGGTGTGACTGGTTTGGTGTTGCAGTGACTGGTTTGGTGACTGGTCTGGTGTTGCAGTGACTGGTTTGGTGTTGCAGTGACTGGTTTGGTGTTGCAGTGACTGGTTTGGTGTTGCAGTGACTGGTTTGGTGTTGCAGTGGCTGGTTTGGTGTTGCAGTGACTGGTTTG
>NC_138735.1:34446393-34471393 GCF_965113295.1 Leuciscus leuciscus
ATTTACCGACGTGTGTCTGTGTAGGGAAGAGTCCGCTGTGTGTCGGGTGAGAAACAGGAATGACACATGCGTCGTGTACAGAGTCAGTTGTGCTGGGTGTGAGATAGGGCTCTATGTCTCTGATTGTGTCGCATCGCAGCAGTTTCTCTCTCTGAACGTGGACAGACTCATTCGTCAGATAATTAAAACAGAAAGGACAGATCAAATATTATAACTGTTTTCTTGCCTTAAATATTCCCGTTTTTGAGTGTGCGGTCGCCGCTGGTTTCTGTGGTTTAACTGGAGCGCTTCATCCCGGCCTCAGCGGCGGCTCACACACACCAGACGAGAGCGTCATCACTCCTTTACTCTAAATGCTAATGAGATCAGAAGAGCAGAGTTTGGAAACGAGTCTCCAACAGCAATCACACTCCATAATTAAATTACGGTCTAATTAACGTCTATTAATGTGTGTGTGTGAAGCACACCTGGGGATTATAGCGCAAATCCTCCCGAAAGCTCCCGGAGGAGAGGAAGGGGATCCGCTCTCGCCCGGAGAGAGAGTCACTCACTGCCAGAACGCATATATTATCATGTGTTCACTTCATGAACATTATAATGTCTAAACGCGTGTCAAACATCAGCGCTGCCCTCTTTAATTCAGGTCTATCAGGGTCAGAGGTCAAGGGTCAGCGCTACTGAAGTGAGTCCAGTTTCTTCATTCATATTTCTGCTCATATTAATACTAAGAAAAACGAAAACACTCAACAAACAGTTTTTCTCTCTAATGCGTCTTTGTTTTCGCATCACAAGATTCAGAGAATACAGAGAATGTCACTCTCTAATAGTTAGGGTCTTTAGTCACACTCCATTTTTGATGCATCATATAGTTTAATATAAATATACACTGAAATGCTGAATTTTTTATATTTATTGAGTTTTACAAATATGTATTTAAATATTATGTATATTAAATATATTATTATTTTATTATTATTAAATATGTATTTAAATATTATATAATATTATATGTGTGTATACACTGAAAAAAAATACTTGTAGGATTTACTTGATAAAATCCACTTACACATTTAAAGTAAATGTTACTGTGTATAGCCATAATAAGCTGTATGCAATATGAACTATTTATTATGAATTAAAAAAAAAAATTTCTAAATTATTATTAACTGTTAGAAGTAAAAGTGTTTTTTGGCTGATTTTTCATCTCGTCCTTTAAAGATGTTGTGTAGTGAATCTCTGAGTTTTAAATAGAAAGTCCATGTGAGAAACACAGTTGTTTTCCGCCTCTATTTAAAGACACACAAACATTTATTCCATTTGTAAGAGCTTTGAAATATTTATTTGCTAAACAGAGATTTGAGTGGAGGAGAGCGACGGGTGGTGGTTTAATGGACATGATGAGGCTGACGCACACACACACACACACACACACACACACACACACTGCGTGATTACGGTACGCTCTGTGTTTATGATGAGTGATATCATAAGCAGTTTATGTGACTCTCTCTGACAGACGGCAGATGTTTGCAGATCTCAGCTTCACCTGCAGCCGTTTCATTAAACTGTCAACACATTACGTCTTAATATTCTCCACGTCATATAACCCTTCACGCCTGAAGAGCTCATTCACAGAAACACACACACACATTCACAGAAACACACACACACATTCACAGAACACACACACACATTCACAGAAACACACACACACACACACAGAAACACACATTCACAGAAACACACACACACATTCACAGAAACACACACACACATCATATCAGATTAAATTGACAAATCAAGCTTTTTCCCCCCAGATTTAAATGGATGTAAAGGATCTGATTATTGAGTTCAGCTTTAAAAGCGTGAGTGAGCTGAAGTGACCAGTTCACTCAAGGTCTTGTGATCTGTAATAAATGAAATATAATAATTAATAAGCATATAGAAATGAAGTAGAATATAGGCAGGGCTTTATGAGGCAGTGTGCATGGCCTCGGGGAACGCTGGGAGACTCCCGCTGGTCTGTCAGTGGGAATGTTTGACCTCTGTATCTGTGGGAAGTGTGTTTGATGGCGCGCTGACAGCTCGTTTCAGGACGCCTCTAAAATCATCAGTCATACATACTAATAGAAACCTCAGCTTCAGCTGTCAATCAAAGTGCTGTGTCAGAAGACTCCGGATAAACTCTCATAGATTCCTTGGTAATACAATATATCATATACATCTATATCAGTCTGCTGTAAAATAGCTTTTTACACTTTCCTGAGTAAATCTCAGTGGTGTTTTCATATGCTCATGCTATGATGATAGGGTGCGGTGTTGCTATGCGGTTGCTAAGGTGTTCTGATGGTTGCTAGAGTTTTCAGGGTGGCTGCCAAAGTGTTGCTATGTGGTTGTCAGAATGTTCTGGTGGTTGCTAGAGTATTCGGGTGGTTGCTAGAGTGTTATGTGATTGCTAAAATGTTCTGGTTGTTGCTAGGGTGTTGCTATGTGTTTGCTAGAGGGTTTGGGTGGTTGCTAAGGTGTTGCTATGTGGTTGCTTAAATGTGCTAGTGGTTGCTGGAGTGTTCGGTGGTTGCTAGGGTGTTGCTATGTGGCTGCTGAAATGTCCTGGTGGTTGCTAGACTGTTCGGGTGGTTGCTAGGGTGTTGCTATGTGGCTGCTGAAATGTCCTGGTGGTTGCTAGACTGTTCGGGTGGTTGCTGGGGTGTTGCTATGTGGCTCTGAAATGTCATGGTGGTTGCTAGACTGTTCAGGTGGTTGCTAGGGTGTTGCTATGTGGCTGCTGAAATGTCCTGGTGGTTGCTAGACTGTTCGGGTGGTTGCTAGGGTGTTGCTATGTGGCTACGGAAATGTCCTGGTGGTTGCTAGACTGTTCAGGTGGTTGCTAGGGTGTTGCTATGTGGCTGCTGAAATGTCCTGGTGGTTGCTAGAGTGTTCGGGTGGTTGCTAGGGTGTTGCTATGTGGCTGCTAAAATGTCCTGGTGGTTGCTAGAGTGTTTGGGTGGTTGCTAGGGTGTTGCTGTGTGGCTGCTGAAATGTCCTGGTAGTTGCTAGAGTGTTCAGGTGGTTGCTAGGGTGTTGCTATGTGGCTGTGAAATGTCCTGGTGGTTGCTAGAGTGTTCGGGTGGTTGCTAGGGTGTTGCTATGTGGCTGCTGAAATGTCCTGGTGGTTGCTAGAGTGTTCAGGTGGTTGCTAGGGTGTTGCTATGTGGCTGCTGAAATGTCCTGGTGGTTGCTAGAGTTTTCGGGTGGTTGCTAGGGTGTTGCTATGTGGCTGTTAAAATGTCCTGGTGGTTGCTAGAGTGTTCGGGTGGTTGCTAGGGTGTTGCTATGTGGCTGCTGAAATGTCCTGGCGGTTGCTAGAGTGTTCGGTTGGTTGAAAAGTATCCTGCACCCTCAAGTCTGTGGGATTTTCATCTATTTTATTTTCCTTTTAATGTTTATTGTGTTTGTTTGCGTTCAGGAATGTCGTACAAATATACGTAATGAGTTCCAAACCTGCTGCTGGTTGCACAAACCCCCTTAAGTTAAGTTATAATTATTACTGAGGGATTTTACTTGTCCAACTGTATGAGCAAATAGTGACTGTGAAGATCTTGCCACTAATAAACAACATTACAATCTCCTACTCCACTTATTTCCCTTAGCTTGTTGTTTTTATGCCAGCATATTTGTGTCCGCCTTTAAATGTAAGCAGAAAGACAGAAGTGTCCTCATTCAGATCAGTGCAGTCAAATCTAGAATATTTCAAATATCTTTTATAAGGAGAGCATGAACAAAGATAATAAGTGTGCACAACTGTACTCATAACATTGAGTAAATACAATCAGTGCAGAGTTTCGGGTTATTACTGTCATCTCAGACCAGGTGTGTAGCGCTCGGTTCCCGTGTGAAGAGCGGCGTGTTCACATTAGTGTCTCCTTAGTGTCAGCGAAACGCCTAGATTTAAATCTGTGGATGAGGAACGGAAAGGCTTTCCTCTGTTGTCCGGGACAGAGACTCGGGATCGATCTCTACGGGGGCCTTTATTTACGCTTCTCCCCTGCAGAAACAGAGAAACTTGTGTTTAAAAGAGCCTTTTTCCAGGGCTATCAGCGCAGACTCGCTCTATCTGCAGGGGTTCAGGTTAAACTTCAAATGGATGTGTTTACGCCTGGAAAAATGGAGAGGAAAGAGAGAGAAAATGTCTCGGGTTATGTTTGAAAGAAATAAAGCGAGAAAATAGAAATGGAAAGGTCTGAGGATTGAGTCTGCAGGGACAGTGACTAAAGTAGCCCAGCGGCGTTAGATATGCATGAGCGCTGAATCATCGAGTGTGTGTGTGTGTCGAGAGAAGCGCAGCGAGTGTGTGTGTGTGTGTGTGTGTCGAGAGAAGCGCAGCGGGAAGGTGTTTGTGTTCTTCGCTTGTCCTTCCTTCTGTCCTACGGTGACTGGAGGCCATTCCTGAAGAATAAAACACAGATTATCTGCTAAAACTTTCTTTTTTAAACTGAAGCTTCGGCGTCTGCATATAAACTGAACTTCATGGAGTTCATGGACATGAATGTTGTTGAAACGGTTGTTTAAAGACTGAAAAAACTTCGGGTAGAAACTATTTGCTCTGTTTACACAAATAACTTCAGAGAAATGGCAAGTAACACATTGTTAGTATTCATTACTTCAATGAGCTCATTGTTTCTGCATTAAATTATTACATTGTATAAATTAATACATTTTTCACTAACTGTAGTTTTGTATATGTAGATTTCTGAAATACATAACTTAGACAGTCTCCTCTGATAACAGATCACTGTAAACTGTAATGTGAATGTAAGTAGAAAGACTGATCAGTGTCGGTGTTTCTGAACTCCTGAAACGCCTCCATTGTAGTCTTGAGTTTCTTCCGGGAACGAACATGTCACAATATTCCTCATTATAATAATTAATGCGCAGAATAAAGGGGCGGGGCCTGGTTGAGTTAGTTATGCCGCGTTCCAGGCAACCTGTAACCCGTGTTTTTCCAACTCGTAACTGGGAGTACATCGATCTAGTACGAGTTCACGGGTGGGAAGTCACGGGTTTGACTGCCTTTCCAGTGCACTTTCACGGGTATAAGGTTGCCTGGAACGCGGCATTAGTAGTGTGTTAAACTGGTGGTTATGGTAAAAGGGGCGGGACATTTCCCAAACACACTCGAAGCGCTTGACCAATCACAACACACTGCTCCAGCTGACCAATCAGAGCACAGTGTGCTTTTCAGAAGGAGGGGCTTCATAGAAACAGGAAGTAAACAGAGCGTTACTGACAGACTGGGAAGAGAGGAGCCGCAACAATGGAGAATATGAGGAGAATAATCAACATTCATTTTTTTATTAATTGTATATACATTTCCTTGCTTGTCCTGCATGTGCTGCTACATTGATTTGGTTCTGGCTCCTTTTTTTGTCATGTATTGAATGACCTCGGTAACAAAATTCCACATTTATTTCCCATTTACTCTCGGTTCACTGTTAGTTTTACTGTGAGACTGATATTTGCAAGGAAATAGGCTGTTGCCGGTGTTTGAGAAGCGATTCAATCTCTCTCAGTCCCAGATGCATAAACGACAGAGACGGTCTGAACATGTCGGATGAGGGAGGAATCGGCTTTTCCTTCTGTCAGGCTTCAGCGCCGAGACGCCCATGAAATAACCATGATGTGTCCTGACTCCTTTCCTTTGTAATGGAAAATATGATGGAGACAAACCACTCTGAGGCCCAGAACAGTTGTAGACAAGTATCTGACAAAATATAGACACAATCCCACCAAATACTGGATGACATGAGCTAGGAGGAAAGCCATGAGTGATGAGTCTGTCAGCAGCAAAAATAGCAGCGTTTGCATCATAAACACATTATCTGACACCTCGAACAGCCTCCAAACTATATATTCAACTCAATAAAGATTTATTTGTACAGCGCTTTTCTCAATACACATGTCAAAGCAGCTTTACAGACAGTGCATGAGTCCATATTACAATTTAGAGTTTATCAGAGGAAACTGTCTTAAGTTATGTATTTCAGAAATGTACATATACAAACCACAGTTAGCGAAAAATATATTAAACAATTAATGCATTTAAACAATGTAATAATTTAAGGCAGAAACAATGAGCAAATTGAAGTATTGAATACTATATATCATAATCTCTGTGATTTATTAGTAGTGTTTAACTCACGCCTTCACTAGTACTAGTTGTTGTTAATAGTTATGCGATCAAATCTCTAACACTAAATATTACGCTTCAGTGTGTCAGAATGTGGACTCATCGTTAAAGTCAATCATTGTATCTCTTAAAACTCATCTCTGATCACTAATTACGTATTTAAAAAATGTTCCTCAAAATATCTTGACTGTAACTCGACACCCTCGCCTCATTTAGTATGCGCGGTTCTATGAATATGCAAATTCACCCCGCCTCCACTCACTCACTCAGCTCAGAGATCCACTGGGTGACGATCACACGTTGATCTGATTGGTTACAAGGTAGTTTGTGACGTCAGAAACACCAGCGATTTCAAAGCGTGTGTTTGAGACTGTCTTTGGTTCACTGCAGTTTTAAGGAGGAAATACTCAGCAATGCTGTCGACTTATGAACTTACACATGGTTTTCCTCTTTGATTTTTCAATTCTGCACCACAAATCGTAGTATTGCGGTTTGTAATGTGATGTAAATATTGATGACGGGTGTGTGGGACTAGTCTTCACTGGCGAGGGTTAACAGACGCTCTCTCAATAGGCCGTTTAAACCCACACTTTAGATGACAACATCCATTAAGTTTGACTGGTGTGGCAGACGATTAGAGGGAGCCGGTGAAGTGATTAGCGTCCCGTTGGGCAGAGATGTTGAGCGGAACACCATATGGAACGGCACTGAATAAACAAGATGGATCCGCGACGGGGAGCTTTGTTAGCGTGTTAGCGTATTAGCATGGGGACAAAGGTCAGCTGCCGCTTTTCATTCGCTCTCGTTGAGTTAAAAGCGTCACAGATCCCCCCCCCCCAGAAAACATGCTGCGGTTCATCATTACATGCACTGAAATCATCAAGTATTATGCTTGGTTTTGTAAGCTCACCGTAATTACACAAATGTATCCTATGACAGCTATAATTTAATGTGCAAATAACTGCACAACTGTTTGCATTTGTGCAGTCTCCATATAAATATGAATCGTGCCATTATGAATAATTAAGAGAAGCGTGCTCTCATTGGATAAGGACACGCAGTCTCATGAATAATTATGAGTCATTGATGTGCTATTGGTGTAAGAAAGCATACAGTGACGTCGACAAGATTAAGATTTTAAACTACAAAAATTACAACAATTAAACGCTTCAGGAACAAGAACAAATGTGGGCGGAGCTTGATTGTGTCCGTGGGGAATTGATTGGATGGTTGTGGTTTGCCATTGGCTGATCTCATGTGAGTGACAGGTTATAGCCCCGCCCTCGTCATCAGAGAAGAGAAGAGGTGAACTTATTCTGATTCAAGATTACCAGGAACATTTAACACAATAGTGGTAAATCATTAGGAATAAACGCTCTAATATTCCATGAAAAAACTTTAAATCATTGTGCTGATGGAGTGAAACACAGATACAGTAGTTTTACCCTCCGCTCTTCATCATCATCATCATCATCTTCAGGGAGTGTGAGCGTTCATCTTTAACCCGAGTCATTAGCGTCTCTGAACACACTGGATACGACAGAACGAGCGGCTCGTAATTGCTGAGCTTCTGTCATGTTCCAGGGCTTTCTGTAGAGACTCTAATTTGTTTTTAAGTGTAGCGTGAGAGTGTCAGCTCCAAGACAAATCTTTGCTGAGACCGGCGTCTGCAGCGTACGCCAGTTTAGATGATGACAAGACGCTGTAAATCTGAAGCCGCTGTTTGCTCGGCGTCACACCGGAGATTTAGTCTCCAGATCTCCGCACTTTGAAGTGTTATTAACTCACTAAGCCCATTGTTGTAAATCAGATCGGGAATAATTGGGGAAATAAATTAGCATACAGTTGGAATATGAAGGAACGGGCATGTGCCTCATTAGCATGCGGAGGTAAATAAACGGCTTCGTTTGTGTACCAAGTTCATTTGCAGGAACATTTCAAGATTTATACGGCATAAATCTGTATCGTTGAATCATGAATATATGCATAGATTAGAAATAAAGCTTTTAAAACAGGGATTTCACAGTGACTCTATAGAAGACCATATCTTTGGTTCCTCAGAGAACCTCTCAGTGATCAGTTCTTTACAGAACCATTTCTTCTTGGTGTGAGGAACATTTTAATAATAAAAAGGACATTTTTCCACTATAAAGAACAGGGGAAAAATCCCATGGATGTTAAAAGTTCTTCATAGAACATCTTTGCCAGAGTGTATTATATTATATATTATTTCCACACACATAAACTATATATAATATGCAGGAGTCAGTTCCTTGGTGATGAATCATGACTGTCTTTATGAGTGAGTCATTGAATCATTCATTCAACCAATTCATTTAAAAACACTGATTCATTCCGAAACTAATCAAGTGAGTGAGTCATTGAATCATTCATTCGTCCAATTCATTTAAAAACGCTGATTCATTTCTAAACTAATCAAGTGAGTGAGTCGTTGAATCATTCATTCAACTAATTCATTTAAAAACACTGATTAATTTAGAAACAAATCAAGTGAGTGAGTCATTGAATCATTCATTCAACCAATTCATTTAAAAACACGGAATCATTCCAAAACAAATCAAGTGAGTGAGTCATTGAATCATTCATTCAACCAATTCATTTAAAAACACTGATTCATTCCGAAACTAATCAAGGGAGTGAGTCATTGAATCATTCATTCAACCAATTCATTTAAAAACGCTGATTCATTTCTAAACTAATCAAGTGAGTGAGTCATTGAATCATTCATTCAACCAATTCATTTAAAAACGCTGATTCATTTCTAAACTAATCAAGTGAGTGAGTCATTGAATCATTCATTCGACCAATTCATTTAAAAACACGGAATCATTCCAAAACAAATCAAGTGAGTGAGTCATTGAATCATTCATTCAACCAATTCATTTAAAAACACTGATTCATTCCGAAACTAATCAAGGGAGTGAGTCATTGAATCATTCATTCAACCAATTCATTTAAAAACACTGATTCATTCCGAAACAAATCGAGTGAGTGAGTCATTGAGTCTTTCAACTCATTAGGACCGATTCATTCGGGAACTAAACAAGTGTCATTGACTCAATCATTCAAATGTTTCATAAACTCGTTCAGGGTTGAGAAGTTTCTTTGACGCAGTGATTTTGAACGCCTCTGATTGGTGCTTGTGTTCATGCGCTTAACTTTGATTGGTTACAACACTCAACGCTATAAAAACACGGTGTAAACAGAAACCTTTGGTATAATTAAATAGAATAGCACAATTACTTTATTGCGGCGGCTGCGTTTAATCTCTTATCGCTGTGAAACTGAAGGCTGGATGAGGTTGAGCTGTGCATCACATCATTACGGCCGGATCTCAGTGTATTCCCGGAGCTGCGGTTCTGAAGAGCTCAGCATCCGTGAGCTGATGTAACGGGACACTGGGAAATATAGCAGGACACACAGATTCTGCTGGGATCGTTGCATCAGCATCATCATCATCATCATCATCATCAGGGGGAGTCGAGCTAACTCTCTCACAGCAGCTTCATGTTCATCAGTTCTCCGTGCGCATCCTTCAGGAAAGGGGATGTTCGGGTGTAAATATAGATTTATTCCTTATCAGAAAAATATTAGAGCTGAACAACGATTAATCGCATCCAAAAGTCTGTGTTTACAAAATATATATGTGTGTACAATTATTTTGTATACATAAATACACACATGCATGTATATATTTAAGACAAATGTGTTATTTATATATAAAATATATATATAAAAATTATATTTTTAAATAAAAAATATTTTCCTCTGTGGAGAAAATGAACATGATTTTGACTTGAAGTTCGTGAGTGTATCGCTCCTGTTATAGTTGTGCATGTGGTGTGTTTGAGGAGTGATCAGCCGTTATATGTAAGATGGAGCGTGTGTGTGTGTGAGTGTGTGTGTGTGTGTGTGTGTGTGTGTGTGTGTGTGTGTATGTGTGTGTGTGTGTGTGTGTGTGTGTGTGTGTGTGTGTGTGTGCACGTTCACTCAAAATCCCCTCCGGACTGATGGCGAGCATCCATCTTTTTTCCATTTGTAAAGAGCTGAGATGGCCGTGACCTTCTGCTGATAAACGGGGAAGCAGGAGCGGCAGAGAAATGGCTTCACTTTCATTTATTTATGTTTAATGTGCGGCTGCAGGTTCGGCGCTCTGTTTTAGACCCACTTAAAGCTGGGCCGGATCCATCCGGTCTCCATTAACGCTGCGGTCCCCTCCGGCAGACCCCTGAGAGCCTGAGAGCCCTCGCCCGGCCGTCACACACGCTGAGGCTCGAGCTGAGAGACGTTCAGGCCTTCACTGCCGTGTGCAGATGGCGTATTAAACTTCCTATTAAACGCATTCGTCAGGCTGTGGGTTTAGCCCTCGCTCGGCCAGGTGTTGATTATGGGCTTGTGTAGTGTGTGCCAGTGTGTGCCAGTGTGGCGTCTGCCGGAGCCGGAATCTGGCACTTTCCGCCCTTCTTCATTTCTCTGTATATTATTCAGTTTTTAATGGAAAAAAATTCCAATTTGTATATGTATATACATACAAATTGCAACTTTTTTTACATTAGTTAGTGGTTTTCCCTGGCCACAATTTTGCCATCGAGACCATAGGGAAAAACTGCCATATGGATATTTTTAATATTATCTCAGAATTGTGGCAGTCGATATATTAGGCTGCTGTCACTTTAAGACCTGACGCACAGAGCCATTATACTGTTTTATACAGCTAATAAACTTGTCTTTATGCTTGTCAAAATGTGCGGGAATGAGAAAGATTATGTTCAATATGCGCAATCCCAAACTGACAATATTCATCCGGAGCAAATGAAACGAGTGAGTAAAGAGACGATGTCGGAGAGAGGAGAGCCAGAACACACAGCTCATATTACATATATATATTATATAAAATTCAGTATATACATACATATATATACTGTATATATTATTGAAAATAGCAATGTTCATTTGTATTTGGTCTTGGTGGATCGAGGCAGGGGGAGCTGGGGAGGTGGAGGGGTTCAGAGGAACCATTTAAATATTTAAATATTGAGCAAGCAATCTCATTGGCTGCAATATCAGCAGAGGCCAATCAGCTTGTGCCATGTGGTAATGATGAGGTTGCATATATATATTGTGAGCTCTATGTATCAAAAACAAACTAAAGTTGCATCAGCCTCCCATGACTTAGTGTCATCATCACCAAACACACCACATCCAGCCTGCAGACTCCCGTAATTAATGCTGAAGAGAGTGTGTGTGTGTGTGTGTGTGTGTGTGTGTGTGTGTGTGTGTGTGTGTGTGTGTGTGTGTGTGTGTGTGTGTGTGTGTGTGTGTGTGTGTGTGTGTGTTGAGCTGAAGAGAGAGAGTGTGTGTGCGTGTTTCTGTGTGTGTGTGTGTTTGAGCTGAAGAGAGAGAGTGTGTTTGAGCTGAAGAGAGAGAGAGAGTGTGTGTGTATGTGTGTGTGTGTGTGTGTGTTTGAGCTGAAGAGAGAGAGTGTGTTTGAGCAGTCGAAGCTCAGGTCTGTCCCAGAAGTGCCGGCGCCCGAGGCAAACGCTCCCAGAGACGGTGTGTGTGTGTGTGTGTGTGTGTGTGTGTGTGTGTGTGTCGTGGGGAAGAGACAGTCAGTTCCAGTTCCCTGTGACAAGAGCTCTCAGGAGTGTGTATTAGTGGGAACGAGACGAGTGTTTAAGGGCCATACTGTCTAACTGGGAGCCGTGCGTTTGTTTAATGGGATCTTTGTTTAACTTTGTTTAAGCTGGAAATGTAATGTTCAGGTCTATGCTCAAAAACTGAATAAATGGATTATAAATACAGCGTAAATATAATGTAGTACCATAAAACCCCCTAAAAATACAAAATATTAAATAAAAAAACATTATCAAACTAAAATATAGTACAATCCTTTCATTGAAAACAAATAAATAAATCTGTGATGTGTGTCCGCGGCGTGAAGAGCTCCAGAGAGAGACTGACACTGGGATCTCTCATTTGTTACACGGTTTATTTAAATTTAAGTTATATTATAATATTGTATTATTTTTTGATGTTTTTTATTCTTCTTCTATGTATTCCAAGCTTTGGCAGTGTTGTATTATTTGCAGTCATGCCAATAAAGCAGTTTTTTGAGTTTGAATGTAATTGCTGTTGTGTGTTTGATGAAGGAAACTGGCGAAGAAGCGTAAGGAGACGCTGAGCAACACGAGGCAGGAGATGACGGTGATGGTGAACTCCATGGACAAGAGTTACGCGGAGCAGGGGACCAGCTGTGATGAGGCCATCTCCTTCATGGACACACACAACCTCAACGCCAGACGTGAGTCACAGGATCACAGGATCTGCTCCCAAAATAAGCATTTATTCAAACCTACACATTAGTGATTATATGAGGTCAGACTGAGTCATTTTTCACTGAAAATCTCATTCACATTCAAGTCAAATGTGAGAAAACATGATACGGGAGATCCCTGATGTCAAAGTCTGACTGGAACTAAACATAAACATGAATGAGAGTGTGTGTTTATCTGCTGAATGAGTGTGTTTGACGCTTCTGATCTCTCTGATCTCACGTCTGCACCGCCCACCTGCTGAACTCAGCCAATCAGAGCTCTGATCTCACGTCTGCACCGCCCACCTGCTGAACTCAGCCAATCAGAGCTCTGATCTCACGTCTGCACCGCCCACCTGCTGAACTCAGCCAATCAGAGCTCTGATCTCACGTCTGCCCCGCCCACCTGCTGAACTCAGCCAATCAGAGCTCTGATCTCACGTCTGCACCGCCCACCTGCTGAACTCAGCCAATCAGAGCTCTGATCTCACGTCTGCCCCGCCCACCTGCTGAACTCAGTCAATCAGAGCTCTGATCTCACGTCTGCCCCGCCCACCTGCTGAACTCAGCCAATCAGAGCTCTGATCTCACGTCTGCCCCGCCCACCTGGTGAACTCAGCCAATCAGAGCTCTGATCTCACGTCTGCCCCGCCCACCTGCTGAACTCAGCCAATCAGAGCTCTGATCTCACGTCTTCCCCGCCCACCTACTGAACTCAGCCAATCAGAGCTCTGATCTCACGTCTGCCCCGCCCACCTGCTGAACTCAGCCAATCAGAGCTCTGATCTCACGTCTGCCCCGCCCACCTGGTGAACTCAGCCAATCAGAGCTCTGATCTGACATCTGCCCCGCCCACCTGCTGAACTCAGCCAATCAGAGCTCTGATCTCACGTCTGCCCCGCCCACCTGCTGAACTCAGCCAATCAGAGCTCTTCTCTCTTCCAGTCAACTATCCGGTTCAGGACTAAACTAACATAATGAAATTTGTTTGACTTTTTAACCATTTTTTTTTGTTTTATATTTTCTAGACTCCATTTGTCATTCAATTTTAATATGTAAAAAATCAGGAATGAGCTTTATTCGCCAAGTGTGCGCATTCGCAAACACACAAGGAATTTGTTGTGGTTTTTACAACACCAAATCATATACATCATATTCATCATATTCCAAAAACTAATGTCTAATCAATTTATTTATTTCTATATATTATTATTATTATTATTATATATTAATCATAAATTACTTAATACAATCAATTCCATTTTTATTCCGTTTTCTCGCACACGGCTGAAATCTCGAGGCTCTAAACGAGTCAATATTATGATTGATTGAGATTCACTGAGAAAACAGCCTTAATGCTGGACAATCATGGCCATATGTGAAGCATCCAGTGAACCGACAGCTTCTCTGATCACATGACAGCATTATTAAATATTGCAGGAGCGTCCCTCAGCGTGACTGGCGTGTGTGTGTGTGTGTGTGTGTGTGTGTGTGTGTGTGTGTGTGTGAAGTGGCCACACACAGGGATAAATAAATCAACACGGCTCTTATGCTCGTGTCTGACCTTATCCTGCGGTGTGTGAGTGACAGACGGGTCACTGCTGTCACACACTCGTCACACACACACACACCGAGAGAAATGCTTATCATTCACACACACTGCCACAGTGAACGTGAGCGGTGAACACAAGTGTGTGTGTGTGTGGATCAGAACAGGGTTGTGTATCCGTGATACTGCGTTTACACTGATAGTTATACTGCGTCTTTAAGCTCAAAGTAAACACAGATCATTTTAGTAAATGTACAGTGACATGTTTGATATACAGTCAAACCAACATTCACTCCGACGCCTTCAACATTCTTCACTTTATCACAAATTTGTATACATTTTACTAGTATGAAGAACATCTGGGTATAATATGTCACAGGTTACTTTATTTTGCTCTCCTCACTTACAGAAGTGAACTATAGTGTCCTGATCACACTAGTGAAACACATCACAGATGATCTCTGGTGTCTGAGTGTTTGGTTTGAGTGTGTATAATAATGTGTGTGTCAGTGAACTCAAATATCCTCTTTATCTGCTGCTTTACTGTAAAGCTGTGTCGTCGCCGTCCTCGTTCACCGTGAAGACTAACACACTCAGCACATCCGTGCCCAACTCCTACTATCCAGGTAAAGCACGTCAGGTCGAGTGTGAGACGCAACGCTTCTGCACAACTGCGCTTTACACACCCATGACATCAGTGTGTGTGTGTGTGTGTGTGTGTGTGTGTGTGTGTGTGTGTGTGTGTGTGTGTGTTCGTGTGTGTGTGTTCTTCTGGCTTTGAGCTCATCTGAATAACACACAGCATACGGATCACTTTCAGCACATTTACCATTCAAAAGTTTTTTTTAATTTATTTTTATTAGAGTATTATTGAGGACATTTTAAGTGCAATAATATTTGACAATTTATGTCCTTATTTATTACAAATTATTGCACTGTTTTTATTCTTGCATTGTCTATTCTAGTTTTTATTGTATTGTATTGCTATTATGCTATTTATTGGCGAAGCTGCTGAGACACACACCCTAGTTTCTGATGTTTTTATTGGTTAATGTCTTTATGTCGTGTTTTGACCGGGACTTTAGAACTTAGTTTCATTCCTTCATGTAAAAATTAGTTTGGAATGACCCTTGAACCTTGAAAAGTTTTGGGGTCATGCATTAAATTGATAACAGTGACAGTAGAACATTTAATATGTTACTAAATGTTACATTTTAAACTGTTTTCAACATTGATAATAATCCTAAATGTCTCTTGATCATCAAATCCTCATATTAGAGTGATTTGTGAAGGATCATGTGACACTGAAGACTGGAGTAATGATGCTGGAAATTCAGCTTTGATCACAGGAATAAATTACACTTTACTATATATTCACATAGAAAACAGATGATTTACACTGGAATAATATTTGACATTTTTACTGTATTTTTGATAGCGACCCCAAACTTTTGAATGGTAGTGTAAACATCATGGGCAAGGAAGCGAACTCTTAACATGTAATGAGTTGAACTAACGGTGTCCTGGAGCTGGATGAGTGTGTGTATGGTATATAATATCTGTGTGTTTGCATTAGTCTCCTGTCTAACCTTCACTAATGCAGAACTAACTCTCGCTGATCTCCTCTCTCTTCTCTGTGAACTCGTCTCTGTGCCGCTGAACAGACCCGTTTGTGCCGACCGCCATCTTAGGTGAGACCCTCTCTCTCTGTTCCACACGTGATGATGATGAGAATAACACGAGCGTCTTCCTCAGTGTCTCTGTCTCGCTTCCAGAGCAAACATCTAAACATTCCCAAATCAGGATACCTTTACTGGAGAAACACAATGACTGAAGATGATTCTTTGGCAGATATTTATTCTTGTTTTATTACACGGCTCTGTGGAATACTTGATTCTGATTGGCCAGTCACACATCCAGCAGGATATTATTCCCAGATAACAACAGAACACAGAAACTCAGGCTCATCCGGGTCACTGAAGTCAGCAGCGCTATACACTCACTATACTCTCGCTATACTCTCGCTATACACTCGCTATACACTCGCTATACACTTGCTTTACTCTCGCTATACACTCGCTATACACTCGCTATACTCTCGCTATACTCTCGCTATACACTCGCTATACTCTCGCTATACACTCGCTATACTCTCGCTATACTCTCGCTATACTCTCGCTATACACTCGCTATACTCTCACTATACACTCGCTATACACTCGCTATACTCTCGCTATACACTCGCTATACGCAAGTCAGCAGCGCTATACACTCGCTATACACTCGCTATACACTCGCTATACTCTCGCTATACACTCGCTATACACTCGCTATACACTCGCTATACTCTCGCTATACGCAAGTCAGCAGTGCTATACACTCACAATACGCTCGCTATACTCTCGCTATACACTCGCTATACGCAAGTCAGCAGTGCTATACACTCGCAATACGCTCGCTATACTCTCGCTATACACTCGCTATACACTCGCTATACACTCGCTATACGCAAGTCAGCATCGCTATACACTCGCAATACGCTCGCTATACTCTCGCTATACACTCGCTATACGCAAGTCAGCAGCGCTATACACTCGCTATACGCTCGCTATACACTCGCTATACGCAAGTCAGCAGCGCTATACACTCGCTATACGCTCGCTATACACATTCGCTATACACTCGCTAGGAACGTTTTTTCATCGTGGAAGTTTTGCTTTTGATGAGCTAATAAAATATTAAAACTCAGCCGAATCAATATTTTTTTTGTATAGTTATTTAATTATGCTTATCTCCATAATTATTAATGTGGTGAAATGCTGTGTAATAAGTGTTATGACTGAATACCGTATCTCTTAAATGTCCGTCTAGTTTGATCTTGCCGCTGAAACTGCGTTAAAGAGCCAATCAAATATTCAACTCAGACCAATATTTTTATTTTGTGTTTAATTATTACAGTTCTGGCAGGTCACGCTAGTCAAGCTTGTATCAGTGACTCTCGGCTGATCCTCGACCTGTAGGAATACGACTCTATCACTGTACTCATATATAAGCTCCTTCAGGATTATCAGCAGCTGTAGTGTTTATCCGTCAGGATTACCCTCCTCCCTCCCCAGCTCCACCTGTCTCTGTCAGGATTACCCTCCTCCCTCCCCAGCTTCACCTGTCTCCGTCAGGATTACCCTCCTCCCTCCCCAGCTCCGCCTGTCTCCGTCAGGATTACCCTCCTCCCTCCCCAGCTCCGCCTGTCTCTGTCAGGATTACCCTCCTCCCTCCCCAGCTCCACTTGTCTCTGTCAGGATTACCCTCCTCCCTCCCCAGCTCCGCCTGTCTCCGTCAGGATTACCCTCCTCCCTCCCCAGCTCCACCTGTCTCCGTCAGGATTACCCACCTCCCTCCCCAGCTCCGCCTGTCTCCGTCAGGATTACCCACCTCCCTCCCCAGCTCCGCCTGTCTCCGTCAGGATTACCCTCCTCCCTCCCCAGCTCTGCCTGTCTCCGTCAGGATTACCCTCCTCCCTCCCCAGTTCCGCCTGTCTCCGTCAGGATTACCCTCCTCCCTCCCCAGCTCCACCTGTCTCCGTCAGGATTACCCTCCCCTACCCAGCTCCTCCTGTCTCCGTCAGGATTACCCTCCTCCCTCCCCAGCTCCGCCTGTCTCCGTCAGGATTACCCTCCCCCTACCCAGCTCATTCTGTCTCCATCAGGATTACCCTCCCCCTCCCCAGCTCCACCTGTCTCCGTCAGGATTACCCTCCTCCCTCCCCAGCTCCACTTGTCTACGTCAGGAATACCCTCCCCCTACCCAGCTCCTCCTGTCTCCGTCAGGATTACCCTCCCCCTACCCAGCTCCGCCTGTCTCTGTCAGGATTACCCTCCCCCTAACCAGCTCCACCTGTCTCCGTCAGGATTTGGCATTTCCTCTGAATCAGACTAAAATTCTCTAATTATGTTGTACATTAAAATTAATTGATATCTGCAATACATTCACGTTGGTTGTGTTCTGTTCACCCTGAGGAGGGTTATTGCTAATCCATGCTAGGCTAACCAAAACAGAACCAGACCGCCAATCCTAACTGTATGCTAACTATCAATCATATCTGACCATAGTGGTCCTGACAGAATTATGTGCAAGTAGCCGTGAAATAAGTGGGAGAATGTACATCCAGCCGGTTGTTATACCCCTTCTGGTGTGTGTGTGCATGTGCGTGTGTGTGTTAGTGTGTGTGTGTGTGTGTGTGTGTGTGTGTGTGTGTGTGTGTGTGTGTGTGTGTGTGTGTGTGTGATCTCAGAATAAACCCCTTCTGGTGTGTGTGCGTGTGCCTGTGTGTGTGTGTGTGTGTGTGTGTGTTAGTGTGAGTGTGTGTGTGTGATCTCAGAATAAACCCCTTCTGGTGTGTGTGTGCGTGTGTGTGTGCATATGCGTGTGTGTGTGTGTGTGTGTGTGTGTATATGTGTGTGTGTGTGTGTGTGATCTCAGAATAAACCCCTTCAGGTGTGTGTGTGTGTGTGTGTGTGTGTGTGTGTGTGTGTGTGGGGCTGATGAAGACCTGATCCTGATCACCCTGTCGGGTTTATTCTGAGATAACAACCGGCTGAATGTACATTATCCCTTATTTAAACACAAACTCACTTCATTTTGACGCAAGACTTGTTTCTCCAGTAAATGTGTCCTGATTTAAGAATGTTTTAGATGTTCGTGCTGGAAAGCGAGACCGAGGCCTTACGGAAGACGCTCGTGTGTTCAGTGTGTGTGTGTGTGTGTGTTGTTGAGAGACAGACAGGAGGTAGATCTGACGCTTCTCACATTCATTCCTGCCTGCTTTTCTCTTGTGTGTGAGATCTGAGGTTATTCCTCGAGCCGAGGCTTCACCCCATCCCATCCGCATTCGGTGTCGTGCGTGTGACGTCACGTCTGTCTATGACCTCTCATGTGCATGGACAGATGATGTGGACCGGATGAGGGGGGAGTGACAGTGTGGCACGATAGAATAAACCAATCATGTCCATTCTTCAGTTCGTTATGCTGATGATAGCTTTTAAAACACACTTTCTCATTAGAACGTTTTTACAAAAGAACACAGTTTTACTAACATTTCGGAAACAGCTGCATTAGACTATATCAGATGAGGACTTGCGTTCAGGAAGTAGATTTCCCATTCATTCAATTAAAAGACACAAGACTGCATACTAACGAGGGAATTAATTAACTTGTCGTCCCATAAAGCACTGGGGTTTTTGTCTTAAAGGAACGGTTCACCCAAAAATGATCATTCTGTTGTAATTTACTCTCCCTCGTGTCGTTTCTTTCTTCTGTGGAACACAAAAGAAGATATTTTGAAGAACATTGGGAACCGAATAACTTTGGACCCCATTAACTTCTTTTGTGTTGCATCGAAAGTCTGGTTTTTGAACACATGATGACCATTTTGGAGTGAACTATCGCTTTAACTGACTTTTCTGACTGGACCTCAGTTTTTTCTGAATTACGTTAATTACAATATGATTATTTTTTGTAAGCGCACTGATTTAGGCAGATCTCATCCCTGTCGGCACACAACCGACACTCAGTGCTGAAGATGATCAGAATAATGCCAGCCGTAGAAAACGTCTAGTGCTAAATGGTTGTAAACAGGTTTGCAAAATACTGTAAATCAACATTGACATGTTGAAACAATGTTGGAAATTTAAACCATTTCTAACCCTGATTCATGATGTCGATTCAACCGTGAATAAACATTGAAATGTGCTTTTAAAATGTCAGTTGTTTTAATGTTAGATAAATGTTAGCGCTAAAAGGTTGTGAAAAGGTTAACAAAATGCTTTAAATTATAGCAACATCTGTACGAAAAGTAAAATGTTGAAACAATGTTACAAAATTGAAACCATTTTTAACCCTGATTCAATCGTGATTCATGACATCGATTCACCCGTGAATAAATATTGAAATGTGCTTTAAAAATGTAATTTTTTTTTAATGTTAGAAAAACATTAGTGTTAAATGGTTGTAAAAAGATGAACAAAATCCTTTAAATTATTGCAACATCTGTACGAAAAGTTGATTCCATTTGCAAAATTCAATACGGATTCAACCGTTGATTCACGCATGAAATAATGTCAGCTGATGTTTCATCGTTGGAAAAACGTTGAGCTCTAGATTAACAACGTACTTGGAAATCAACGTCGGAAGTCTCTACAGAAAGTAGAACGTTGAAACAATGTTGCAATATCAACGTTCACTCGATTTGCAGAATTGAAACCAGTTTGAACCCTAATTCACCTGTGAATGAATATCGAAATGTGCTTTAAAAATAATGTCAGGTGTTTTAATGTTAGAAAAACATGTAGAGCTAAAGGTTGTAAAAAGGTTTGCAAAATACTATAAATCAACATTGACATTATTACAAGATCTGCACGAAAAGTAAAATGTTGAAACAATGTTGCAAATTGAAAAAGTTGTTTTAATGTTAGAAAAAGGTTAGCGCTAAATGGTTGTGAAAATGCTTTAAATTATAGCAAGATCTGTTTGAAAAGTAAAACATTGATTCAATTCACAAAGTTCAACAGTGATTCAACCTTGACTCAGATTTACTCGTGAATTAACATTAAAATATGGTTGAAATAATGTCAGTCGTTGGTTCAACACTGAAAAACAGTGGCATTTAATGTAAAGTGTTTAACAAAACACTTCTGACTCGACAAGATCACATCACTGAAAGAACATCAGTGTTGATTCGATTTCCCAAATGGAAACCGAATCCAGAAATGCAGATGATGTCGTCGTGTAACCTCGCCTCGTTCTCCTGAGGGTTTCTCCACAGTCGTTCCCCAGCGAGGGTCTAGAATGGGATCTTTACTTCCGGTTCGGCCTCGTCTCATTCTGTCATCAGACGCTTCAGGCGTGCGTTAGTTGATGAGAGATCAGTCAGAACCTCAGATAGTCTTCATGTGTAGCTGCTCTTGCTTCAAACTATCTTGTTGCTTACACCCTTTTTCCTCTCTCTTCCTGTTTTCTTTCTTCACATTTAACCTGTTATGTATCCTCTTAAAAAGTGCCCATTAATGGTAAGTTGCCAATCGGCCCTGTGTTTTTTGGGGGTTTACTGTCAGTGGGATCCGCTCCCCCTCAAACCGTGTCTCTCTCTCTCTCTCTCTCTCTCTCTCTCTCTGTGTCTCTCTCTCTCTCTCTCTCTCTCTCTCTCTCTGGCATGGCCTGGTGTCGCACGCCCTCCCCGTCCACCTGTGCAGACATTAGCTAGCATGGCCTCCTCATACACACACCGTGTGTGAAACATCCTCCACTCACCTCCATCCTTACACTGCAAAACATGCTCTTCTCACTTACTGTTGTTGTCTTGTTTCCAGTTCAGATATGTAAAAATCAAGATGCATTTACTAGATGAGGAAAATACTTTAAGATATTATGTCTCGTTTTCTGGGGGAAAAAATCTAAATGAAGTTTTGCTTAAAACAAGCTAAATAATCCTGTTTCTGTTTGAATTAACATTATTTTTCTGACCCCATTGGCAGATAATTGTGCTTTTTTTAAGCAAAACGTCATTTATATTTTTTCCCCCAGAAAACGAGACATAATATCTTAAAGTATTTTCCTCATCTAGTAAATGCATCTTGATTTTCAGATATTTGGACTGTGAACGACACAAACACTAAGTAAGAAAGCATGTTTTGCAGTGCACATGTGCTTCTTTTGCTTTTGGTTCTGGTTTTGGTTCTGGTTCTGGTTCCTGACCCTGTTGTGAAGGTTCCACATCCACACATCACCGTAACCCTTCATTCGGACACCATTCCACCATTCGTGCGATCTCTAGCAAGCTAGTTTATGAGAACAGACGGCTTTGTTTTGATGTGTATCTCTGAGGTGCGCGTTCTGTTTATGCACATGTCGGATTAGAGTTGTTGTTGTTGTTGTTGTTGTTGTTGTGCTCATCTCTTCATGTAGTCGTCGTTTAGCAGCCGTAAACCCTCCGTTTACCCCTGTTTGCTGACCGCTTGTGTGGCTTTGGTTTAGACGAGAGCCAGACGATGACCAGCGAGACCAGCAGCCTGGTTCAGTCACACACACACTCCTATAAGAAGCGTGAGGCGCTGGACGTCCCGTACCAGACCGGACAGCTTCACCCGGCGATCCGAGTGGCCGATCTCCTGCAACACATCACACAGATGAAGTGTGCCGAGGGCTACGGCTTCAAGGAGGAGTACGAGGTGATTCTGCAGGTGTACATGCCAAACATGTGGCTCTTACTCAGTGTTTCTGTCGGGTTTCCAGGCCAAATATCTAAAACATTCTTAGATCGAGATGCGTTTACTAGATGAGTAAAGTCACATAAGAAAGTCTGTCTTGTTTCCTGATAAATAAATAAAAATGAAGTGTGTTTTTGACTGTATGATGATCATATGTGCCAGTGGGGTGAGAAAAATAATCTTGTTTTCTATAAGAATTAAGACTTTATTTGTTTTTAAGATAGAATTTCTTATGTCATTTGACTTTTCTAGTAAATGCTTCATGATTTAAGATTTCTTTGATATTTGGACTGGAAACAAGTAAAAAATACTGAGTAAGAAAAGCATTTTTTGCAGTGTATTCTCTTACTATCATTTGTTTTGTCATGTTTGTGCATCACTGCATGCTGTTTGCGGATTATGAATAATTCATCCTGAAAAATCATTTAGTCACATTTAAAGTGCCCTATCATGCATTTTCGAGTGTAAAAGGTCTGCAAAGTTTTAAAGCTCAAAGGGCAGATAAAAGAAAGAAGTGATTCTGAACTGAAATGAGTCGTGTGTAATAATGTAACTAATTAGCATAATGCCCGCCTGTGGTCTTGATTGGCTGACAGCGTCTCTTAGCTCCGCCCTCAAACACTGTAGTGTCTCTGAGACTGGGAGAGTTTGGTTGGTGTTGTTCATGTGGAGAAGACGCTGTTTTCTGAGATTGATACGGTAAACCCACGCCATCGTCACTGTTCGTATCACTGTGATCAAGAGCTGAGATTCAGATATGATAATGAGCGTTTGCTTTCTGACCAATCACAGCAGAGCAGCTCTCAGAGAGGCGGAGCTTAGAGAGACTGAAGCGTTTCAGACACTGAGAGGAAAGAGCTGATGCTGAAGATTAAAGTGTTTTTTTTGTAAATCTATTGTAGGAGACTCAGAAACAACATTAGGAGTCTTTAAAACAGCATGATAGCGCACTTTAATTAATGTCATTCCAAACCTGACTTTATTTCTTCTGTGAAGCAAAAGGAGATGTTTAGCAGAATGTCCAAGCTTCTGTTCTGCATAAAACAAAAGCGGATTTTATGGCTTTTTTTTTTTTTTTTTTTTGCTTTTATTTTACCTTGATTTTCATGTTTAATGGGGAAAAAAGTAATCCAGGTTTGAAACGACATGAGAATGAGTAAATGATTCAACTATTCTTTTCATTTTCACTGCAAAAATGTCTGTTCTTCCTCAGTGTTTCTGTCTCGTTCTCCAGCACTAACATCTAAACATTCTCAAATCAAGATTCATTTACTTGAGAAGAAACACAATGACTGAAGATATTAAGGCTTGTTTAATGAAAAAATATCAAAATAAAGTGAGTTTGTGCTTAAAAGAAGAGCAAATATCTGTCAGTGGAGTCAGAAATATCAACTTTATTCAAAGAGAAAACAAGATTATAGTTCTGACTCCACTGACAGATATTCGTTCTTGTTTTAAGCACAAACTCACTTTATTTTGATATTTTTTTAGTAAACAAGCCTTAATATCTTCAGTATTTTGCTTCTTCTCCAGTAAATGAATCTTGATTTAAGAATGTTTAGATGTTTGTGCTGGAGAACGAGTGAGAAGATCGTGAGGAAGAGATGTTCTGTGATCTCATGTCATCTCCGTCCCGCTCCAGTGTTGGTTCTGTCCCGGCCACACACACACACACACACACACACACACACACACACACGCTGATCCACGGCTCTCTGTGTGTGTGTGTGTGTGTGTGTGTGTGTGTGTGTCGTCCTCTCACTCACAGCTTGATCCTCCACATCTCACTGAAGTAAATATTTCAGGCCGGAGCGCTGGTTGGGAGCCGCCCCGAGGGCTCGTTCATTATGGATAAAGAGTGTTTTAGAGTTGAGGTAGATGTTGAGTTAGCACACACTCCATCTTGTCGTAACTGTGTTTTCACCCTCCATGTTGAATGACAGTCGCACAGTGATTGAGATGACCAGCACTAAAATATTCCCTTATCTCTCCCTCCGACACATGCTTCTTGTTATTCCGTACGTTAACTTTGGAAAAGATAAACGAGGTAAGCAGTTTTCTGGATATATGTAAGATGTTTGAGTTGCTGATATGAAAGATTTGTCCTGAAAGCTCCTGTAATTGGCCCCTCGCTAAGCCCCGCCTTAAAACACTCATTGACCAATCCTAGCTTAGCTTTTCTTTTTTTTTTTGAAATAACAGTAACAATAGGGGAATATAGAGTCGTGCAAAACACTTGAATCTTTAGTTTAGCAGCGTTTGCGTCCGCTGTGTGATTCTGTTCTTTTTCAAATGCAATGCAAAGTGAAAACATATGAGGAAATATTGTTGCAGAGTTTCACGGAAAGCATAAATTAATAAATCCTGGCTCTTATTTTGACTGTAAGAAGTTTGAATCAAGCCAATACATAATTTAACTATTTCTTTAAAGAGCAACAAGTCCAGTCAGCTTCATTTCCTCAGATCTACTTGCAAAGTTCATTGAGTTATAAAATGACAGATTAATAAGCATCTCTGAAGTGTCAATAACAGATTAATGAGCATCTCTGAAGTGTCAATAACAGATTAATAAGCATCTCTGAAGTGTCAATAACAGTGTCAGTGTTACAGAGTTCATCAATAATGAAGCGGCTTTGAAGGAGCTCTACAGAAGCGCTGTCATCATTCAT
>NC_138735.1:34476393-34481393 GCF_965113295.1 Leuciscus leuciscus
ATAGTAATTAGGATGATTTTTCCGGACGTTGCTTTAAGACACAGTTGTCCCAGGAGCCGCTGGATGTGTGTGTGAAGCGTGTGTTTGTTTGAGGCGTGTGTGTGTGTGTGTGTGTGTGTGTGTGTGTGTGTGTGTGTGTGTGTGTGAAGCGGCGTCACATGACTTCAGTGTCTCTCGACGAGACGAACCAAACTTACACACAAACAGAAAATCAACACTGTTCAATCACACCGTCTCTGGGATTAAAAAATTATTTCTGGTACTTTTTGTGATCAGGTCTCCCTCCACTTTCACACTTTTTCTTCTGACACCCAGTTATAATATAATATAATATAATATAATATAATATAATATAATATAATGAGCGTTAATGTTCATGCCTGAGATAATAATGACTGTAACTCATGTTGTGTGTGTTCGTTTCTCTCTGATGAATGTTTCTGATCTGATGATTGTGTGTGTGTGTGCGTGTGTGTGTGTGTGTGTGTGTGTGTGTGTGTGTGTGTGTGTGTGTGTGTGTGTGTGTGTGTGTGTGTTTTCAGACGATCACTCGCGTGTGCGACTGCAGCCTCTGGACGGAGAGCAGAGCTCCGATTACATTAATGCTAATTATGTTGATGTAAGTATAAGTACACACACCTGCCACAGCTTACATTACAGGTCAGTGTGTGTGTGTGTGTGTGTGTGTGTGTGTGTGTGTGTGTGTGTGTGTGTGTGTGTGTGTGTGTGTGTGATGGGTAGGTTCAGGGGTCGGGTTAGTGTGTGTGTGTTTTCACTCGTTCAGTAAGTGTCAGGATCACAGCTCCTCTCATTCTCGTCTCATCTCACCAAACACACACACACACACACACACACACACTCACAGTTAATCCAGAAGTACGTCAGCAGATTTAGGATTAGATTTTCCCGCCTCAGACGTACACACACACAATCACACACACACACACACACACACACACACACACACACACACACACACACACACACACACGACACCTGTGGGTTTACACAAACACTTCTGTGTGTTATATTATGTTATGCTGCTCTATAGTTAATAAATATTTTTATTACACAGTGTTAATACCTCAGATGTCACTTTTTTGTATCTCAGGAAACGTAATTGTTTTTTATTTTGAGGTCTTAAAAGCCACTTGATGTCAATAACATTCCATCCCAGAATTCCCTCGTCCTGTGGTTATTGAGTTGTTGAGTTATTGAGTTGAGTTATTGAGTTGTTGAGTTGAGTTTTTGAGTTGTTGAGTTATTGAGTTGTTGAGTTGTTGAGTTATTGAGTTATTGAGTTGTTGAGTTGTTGAGTTGTTGAGTTGAGTTGTTGAGTTGTTAAGTTATTGAGTAGTTGAGTTATTGAGTTGTTGAGTTGTTGAGTTATTGAGTTGAGTTATTGAGTTGTTGAGTTGAGTTGTTGAGTTGAGTTTTTGAGTTGTTGAGTTATTGAGTTATTGAGTTATTGAGTTGTTGAGTTGTTGAGTTGTTGAGTTATTGAGTAGTTGAGTTGTTGAGTTATTGAGTTGTTGTTGAGTTATTGAGTTATTGAATTGAGTTGTTGAGTAATTGAGTTGAGTTGTTGAGTTATTGAGTTTAATTATTGAGTTATTGAGTTATTGAGTTGTGGAGTTGTTGAGTTGAGTTGTTATGTTGTTGAGTTATTGAGTTATTGAGTTGAATTATTGAGTTGTTGAGTTAGAGTTGTTGAGTTGTTGAGTTGTTAAGTTGTTGAGTTGTTGAGTTGTTGAGTTGTTGAGTTATTGAGTTATTGAGTTGTTGAGTTGTTGAGTTATTGAGTTGTTGAGTTATTGAGTTTTGAGTTATTGAGTTTTGAGTTATTGACTTGAGTTATTGAGTTGTTAAGTTGTTGAGTTGTTGAGTTATTGAGTTTTGAGTTATTGAGTTTTGAGTTATTGAGTTGAGTTATTGAGTTGTTGAGTTATTGAGTTTTGAGTTATTGACTTGAGTTATTGAGTTGTTGAGTTATTGAGTTGTTGAGTTATTGACTTATTGAGTTATTGAGTTGTTGAGATATTGAGTTGTTGAGTTGTTGAGTTGTTGAGTTATTGAGTTGTTGAGTTGTTGAGTTATTGACTTATTGACTTATTGACTTATTGAGTTATTGAGTTGTTGAGTTGTTGAGATATTGAGTTGTTGAGTTATTGAGTTTTGAGTTATTGACTTGAGTTATTGAGTTGTTGTTGAGTTATTGAGTTGTTGAGTTATTGACTTATTGACTTATTGAGTTATTGAGTTGTTGAGTTGTTGAGATATTGAGTTGTTGAGTTATTGAGTTGTTGAGTTATTGAGTTGTTGTTGAGTTATTGAGTTATTGAGTTGTTGAGTTATTGAGTTATTGAATTGAGTTGTTGAGTTATTGAGTTGAGTTGTTGAGTTATTGAGTTTTGAGTTATTGACTTGAGTTATTGAGTTGTTGTTGAGTTATTGAGTTGTTGAGTTATTGACTTATTGACTTATTGAGTTATTGAGTTGTTGAGTTGTTGAGATATTGAGTTGTTGAGTTATTGAGTTGTTGAGTTATTGAGTTGTTGTTGAGTTATTGAGTTATTGAGTTGTTGAGTTATTGAGTTATTGAATTGAGTTGTTGAGTTATTGAGTTGAGTTGTTGAGTTATTGAGTTTTGAGTTATTGACTTGAGTTATTGAGTTGTTGTTGAGTTATTGAGTTATTGAGTTGTTGAGTTATTGACTTATTGACTTATTGACTTATTGAGTTATTGAGTTGTTGAGTTGTTGAGATATTGAGTTGTTGAGTTATTGAGTTGTTGAGTTATTGAGTTGTTGTTGAGTTATTGAGTTGTTGAGTTATTGAGTTATTGAATTGAGTTGTTGAGTTATTGAGTTGAGTTGTTGAGTTATTGAGTTTAATTATTGAGTTATTGAGTTATTGAGTTATTGAGTTAATGAGGTTGTGGAGTTGTTGAGTTGAGTTGTTATGTTGTTGAGTTGTTGAGTTATTGAGTTGAATTATTGAGTTGTTGAGTTAGAGTTGTTGAGTTGTTAAGTTGTTGAGTTGTTGAGTTATTGAGTTGAGTTATTGAGTTGTTGAGTTATTGAGTTATTGAGTTTTGAGTTATTGAGTTTTGAGTTATTGACTTGAGTTATTGAGTTGTTGTTGAGTTATTGAGTTGTTGAGTTATTGAGTTGTTGAGTTATTGAGTTTTGAGTTATTGAGTTATTGAGTTTTGAGTTATTGACTTGAGTTATTGAGTTGTTGTTGAGTTATTGAGTTGTTGAGTTATTGAGTTGTTGAGTTATTGAGTTTTGAGTTATTGAGTTTTGAGTTATTGACTTGAGTTATTGAGTTGTTGTTGAGTTATTGAGTTATTGAGTTGTTGAGTTATTGACTTATTGAGTTGTTGAGATGTTGAGTTATTGAGTTGTTGAGTTATTGACTTATTGACTTATTGAGTTATTGAGTTATTGAGTTGTTATTGAGTTGTTGTTGAGTTGTTGAGATATTGAGTTGTTGAGTTATTGAGTTGTTGTTGAGTTATTGAGTTGTTGAGTTATTGACTTATTGAGTTATTGAGTTATTGAGTTGTTGAGTTGTTGAGATATTGAGTTGTTAAGTTGTTGAGTTATTGAGTTGTTGAGTTATTGACTTATTGAGTTGTTATTGAGTTGTTGTTGAGATATTGAGTTGTTGAGTTATTGAGTTGTTGTTGAGTTGTTCAGTTGTTGAGTTGTTGAGTTATTGAGTTGTTGAGTTATTGAGTTATTGAGTAGTTTAGTTATTGAGTGAGTTATTGAGTTGTTGAGTTATTGAGTTGACAGTTGAGTTGTTGAGTTATTGAGTTGACAGTTGAGTTGTTGAGTTATTGGGCCCTATTTTAACGATCTGAAACGCAAGTGTCAAGCGCAAAGCGCAAGTAACTTTGTGGGCGGGTCTCGGCGCTGTTGCTATTTTCCCGGCGGGATAAATGACTCTTGCGCCAGGCGCAAATCTAAAATGGGTTGGTCTGAAGTAGTTTCATTATTCATAGGTGTGGTTTGGGCGTAACGTGAAATAAACCAATCAGAGCGTCATCTCACATTCCCTTTAAGAGCAGACGCGCTTTTTCCATAGCGGATTGCTATTGTAACGGCGGATTTGCCAGGCGCGCGCCAGGAGCGGTTCACAGCCGAGGAGAGCAACGCTCTCGTCACGGCCGTAAAAGAGAGAAGTTACATTGAAATGGAGAAACCCACCCAAATTAACTTCGGTTAAACAGGTGTATGATAATTTGGGTAAATGTATAAGCTAGATGTATGCTTTTATAATAAATTGTCTATCTATCTATCTATCTATCTATCGTAATAATGTATGATTTGCAAAAATGAAAACTGCTGCTTCTGTGTAGATGAGAGAATCAAAGTGTATGCGCGTTGTGCACACGCTACATTGATTATGGCCAAGCATGCGCCCTTAAAATAGCATATGAATAACATGCGCAACGCGCCACTGACTTTAAACTATTTTTTCCTGGTTAGTGGCGCAATTGTTTTCTAAACCTGCAAAATAGCAAGAAGGAACGTTTGCGCCGGAACACGCCTCCTCTTTGCGCTGAACCGCCCCCGGGAGCGCAAGTGTATTTCCTAACTTACCGACGTGCTTCTGTGGAGGGAAAAGTCCGCTTTGCGCGGGTGCAAAATAGGAATGATACATGCGTCGGTGTACAAAGTGTGTACAACAACTGAGTTATTGAGTTGAGTTGAGTTGTTGAGTTATTGAGTTGAGTTGTTGAGTTATTGAGTTGAGTTGTTGAGTTATTGAGTTGAGTTGTTGAGTTGTTGAGTTATTGAGTTGAGTTGTTGAGTTATTGAGTTGAGTTGTTGAGTTATTGAGTTGAGTTGTTGAGTTATTGAGTTGTTGAGTTGAGTTGAGTTGTTGAGTTATTGAGTTGAGTTATTGAGTTGAGTTGTTGAGTTATTGAGTTGAGTTATTGAGTTGAGTTGTTGAGTTGAGTTGTTGAGTTATTGAGTTGTTGAGTA
>NC_138735.1:34491393-34513893 GCF_965113295.1 Leuciscus leuciscus
CGATATGGAGAAACAAGATGTGCATAAAGTCTAAAAATGTGCATAAATATCGTATGCGCTCGATTGAGGCAGATAAAGATTTCATCGCAAACACAATGAGGTTCATTAGTTAACAATTGAACAATTCTTCTTAATCTTAGTTAATATTAGTTTCAATTATACGTTATTAAAATCAAAGGTTGCATTTGTTAGCATTAGTCAATGCGCTGTGAGCTAACATGAACAGCTGGATTATTATTAACTAACATTAACATAGATGAATAAATACTGTAACACATGTATTGCTCATGTTAGCTCATGTTTACTAATGAATCTTATTGTGATGTGATACCATATTTTCTGATGAGAAGACAGTCGGGCTGTGATTGGATAACTGGAGTAACCAGTGGACCAATGGCGTCGCAGCGTCTCTACTGTTGGTTTAGTGTTTCTGAAACACCGGAGTGTGTGATCAGGATGATGTGGTTTAACTCCCTCCAGAAGCGTCTCACACACACGAGTGTGTTCCCGAACACCAGCATCCGAACGCCGGAGAACATGACAGTGTTTACTGTGTTCGTCTGACGCTCGAGACACACTCGTTTATGATGGAGGGAGAAACTGAGTTTATTACTGATATTTTCCGTCAGGAAGGGATGATTTTGTTCTCTTGAACACGTGTGATGGAAACGCTGCTTTATTCACACATGTTTTATGCCAGATTCCAGTTTTGCAACTTTGTTAAAAATGTCAAGTTAAATCCACAACTTTGAATGGAAATTACACTTTAACAATGTCAATATGACGTCAATTTCACTCAACCAATCACGTGAGTTTGGGGCGGAGCTTCCGGTTTGACTGACCAATGACAGACAGCGAGCGGCTCAGAGGGAGAGCTTTTACTCAGTTATGAATATTATAAACAGTATTGTATCTATTTTGTTTTTCTAAAACATTTAAACATTTTAAACAAAAGAGCGTGGCGTTCATGAAGAAAACTATTCATTTCATACTGTCATTCTTTCATACAGCCACAGTATCTCTGGCTAAAAGCAAAATAAACCCGCAGTGCTGGTGTCCACACACACACACACACTCACACATCTGGTCACTGCTATTGTTCAGGAGACGTGTGATTCCTCCCGACGGGCCGCTGTATTCTCAGCCTCAGCTTTCGAGTGTCTGAGAGAGTGAAGCTGCTCCTGCTTCATCAACGCCACCATCTGCTCCTGATGAACTCTGGGAATTCTCCCACATTATCCCGTATTCTGCTGTATTCACACATATTCTCCCGTATTCTCCCATATTCACACATATTCACACACATATTCTCCCATATTCACCCGTATTTTCCCATATTATCCCACATTCTCCCGTATTATCCTGTATTCTCCCATATTCTCCCGTATTCACCCATATTATCCCATATTATCCTATAGTCACCCATATTATCCCGTATTCTCCCATATTCTCCTGTATTCTCCCGTATTCACCCATATTCTTCCGTATTCTCCCTTATTCACCAATATTCTTCTGTATTCTCCCGTATTATCCCACATTCTCCCGTATTCTCCCATATTCTCCCGTATTCTCCCATATTCACCCATATTCACACACATATTCTCCCATATTCACCCGTATTATCCCATATTATCCCACATTCTCCCGTATTATCCTGTATTCTCCCATATTCTCCTGTATTCACCTATATTATCCCATATTATCCCTTAGTCACCCATATTATCCCGTATTCTCCCATATTATCCTGTATTCTCCCGTATTCACCCATATTCTTCCGTATTCTCCCTTATTCACCAATATTCTTCCGTATTCTCCCGTATTATCCCACATTCTCCCGTATTCTCCCATATTATCCCGTATTCTCCCATATTCACCCATATTCTCCCATTTTATCCCGTATTCTCCCATATTCACCCGGATTCACCCATATTCACCCATATTCTCGCAAATTCACCTATATTCTCCCGTATTATCCCGTATTCACCCGTATTATCCCGTATTCTCCCGTATTCACCCATATTATCCCGTATTCTCCCGTATTCACCCATATTATCCCGTATTCTCCCGTATTATCCTGTATTCTCCCGTATTCTCCCATACTCTCCCCTATTCAACCATATTCTCCCATATTCTCCCCTATTCACCCATATTCTCCCGTATTCACCCATATTATCCCGTATTCTCCCGTATTATCCTGTATTCTCCCGTATTCTCCCATATTCTCCCCTATTCAGCCATATTCTCCCACATTCACCTGTATTCTCCCACATTCACCCATATTCACCCATATTCTCCCATATTCACCATATTCTCCAGTATTATCCCGTAATCTCCCGTATTCTCCCATATTCACCCATATTCACCCGTATTCTCCTGCATTATCCCGTATTTCCCATATTCTCACATATTCACCCATATTCTTCCGTATTCTCCCATATTCTCCTGTATTCTCCTGTATGCTCCCGTATTCTCCCGTATTATCCCGTATTCTCCCGTATTCTCCCATATTCTCCCGTATTCTCCCATATTCTCCCATATTCTACCGTATTATCCCGTATTCTCCCATATTCTCCCATATTCTCCCGGATTCTCCCATATTCATACAAGCTGGACTCACAGACGCCACCAACAACTGGACAAGAAGAAGAGCGGGACGCCGTCCAAAAACAAACACACACACACACACACACACACACACACACATACACACACACTGCTTATCCTAATCAAAGCCAGTGTATTTAATTTCTGCTGACAAAGTCAATCTATAGATCCACATTAAAGGATTAGATTGAGAACAGACATGAAAGGAGTGTGTGATCTCGTTTCACCCTGATCTCATTGAGCTGCTAATTAAGAGCAGCACCAGATCTGTGTGTCAGAAAATACGTCTTTCCAGCCGGTAAACAGGAAAACACTCACCGTATCCGAGGCTCCTGGACATCTGTTGAGCCTCACACCCGCCATTACCCACAATGTGTGTGTGTGTGTGTGTGTGTGTATGTGTTCTGACAGCTTCTCCATAATGTGTGTGTGTGTGTGTGTGTGTGTGTGTGTGTGTGTGTGTGTGTGTGTGAGTGTGAGTGTGAGGTGAGAGTGAGAGTGTGTGTGTGTGTGTGTGTTCTGATAACTTCTCCATAATGTGTGTGTGTGTGTGTGTGTGTGTTCTGATAACTTCTCCATAATGTGTGTATTCTGATAACTTCTCCATAATGTGTGTGTGTGTGTTCTGATAACTTCTCCATAATGTGTGTGTTCTGATAACTTCTCCATAATGTGTGTATTCTGATAACTTCTCCATAATGTGTGTGTGTGTGTGTTCTGATAACTTCTTCATAATGTGTGTGTTCTGATAACTTCTCCATAATGTGTGTGTGTGTTGTGATAACTCCTCTATAATGCTGGTCATCTGTAAGCTGATTAGTGTGAGTGTGAAGCGTCAGCACTGCTGTTCTCAGACTGGTAAAGTTAGCCCTGTTAGAGGGAGATTATCCCGGATAAAACACTGACTTCATCCGCTGTAATCTGGAGACAGCAGCGCTGTGATCATCTCCGAATCTCTGCGTCGCGTCGGGAAGAAACTCACAGAGGGACCGAGGGAGCAAGCGACACCATTGTGCCCGAAGAGCCTGTGGCGAAACCAGGATCAAATCTCAGCGGAAATCTGACGCTCGGAACTAATGGGATTTCAAAACCCCATCTTAATATCTGACAAGAACAAAAGGGTCTCGTTCGGAATCACATTCCAGTCATTAATAAGCCATTAAGAGAGGAAAACTGCTGGATTCGCTCCTCGTCGACGGCTAAAATTAGAGTGTGATAAAAGTAGGCCAGAAAAACCCCGAACTTCACAAAGTCACGCTGTTCAGCGGCTCAAACCTGTCAATCACTCCTCAAAAATACTGTCATAATGCAAAAAACATCTTCTCTGTGTAAAACTTTAGTTTTCTTCTGATTCTTCTGCTTTGGTTTCCGATGACATTCACTCTCAATCGTTAGAACAGACGTTTGGATGTATTTTTCAATTCAATTCGATTCAATTCAGTTCGATTCACATTTATTAGTATAGCGCTTTTCACAACACACATCTTTTCAAAGCAGCTTTACAGAAAATGCATGAGTCCAAATTACAATTTACAGTGATCTGTTATCAGAGGAAACTGTCTAAGTTATGCATTTCAGAAATCTACATATACAAAATCACAGTTAGCGAAAAATGCATTAATTTAAACAATGTAATAATTTAAGTCAGGAACAATGAGCTCATTGAAGTAATGAATGACACATAGAGAAATGTAGCATTGTAGCATTTTTCCGTGTGTTTGTTGTTTTATCCCGGGATGCTGGAGTGTGTCGCTTCAGGATGTGTGTGACTGAATATGTAAATAACTCATTAGGTGATTAATGCTCCCTCGTTTAGAGATGCTCTGATGATAATTAGGACGGAGCCGATAGCATCACGGCCCTTTGTTTTTCCGGCCTGGCGGCGACTGAGACGAAATATGCTCCGCCATTAGAGCGCAATTATCCCGCCAATTAGAGCTGTCTTAATAGACTCATAGAGAGAAAACAGGATAATAATGAGGAACGGATGGGTGCTAATAAACGGATGACAAACAGATGGACAGATAAAGGGAGAGAACGCTTGACTTCATTAATGAGTTTGAGTGATCGGAGACTGTGTGTCTCAGGAGGTGTGGTCTGGTTATGAAGGGGTTAACCTGGTTAATTAGTCTGGGATAATCTCTGGGATCCGGGACACTTCAGATCCGACTGGAAACTCCTGATGAAATGCTGATGATGTTTCTGCTTCTGTACACCATCTCATGTTTAAGCAGGTGGTGTGTGTTTGAACGATCAGCTGCTCATGAACCTGTGTGTGTGTGTGTGTGTGTGTGTGCAGGTGAAGTGCTGTAAGTACTGGCCCGACGACACTGAGATCTACAGGGACATGAAGGTGACGCTCATCGAGACGCAGCTTCTCTCGGAATACGTCATTCGAACCTTCGCTGTGGAAAAGGTTCAACATCGGTTATAAATATAATACGATGAAACTACACTATATTCATTTCATATACAGTGACAATCGAAATGATTTCTGTTATTATTATCTGTGTGTGTGTGTGTGTGTGTGTGTGTGTGTGTGTGTTGACTGCAGCGAGGAGCTCATGAGATCAGAGAGATCCGGCAGTTCCACTTCACCGGCTGGCCGGATCACGGAGTGCCGTATCACTCCACGGGTCTGCTGGGATTCATCCGCCGGGTCAAAGCCAAGAGTCCTGCGAGCGCGGGGCCGATGGTGGTGCACTGCAGGTGACGCTCGCCTCTCTCTCCGCACAACACCTGTGTGTGTGTGTGTGTGTGTGTTCTGTTAAACACGTGTGTGTGTGTGTGTGTGTGTGTGTCCTCAGCGCTGGAGCCGGACGCACCGGATGCTTCATCGTCATCGACATCATGCTGGACATGGCGGAGCGAGAAGGAGTCGTTGACATTTACAACTGCGTCAGAGAACTGCGATCTCGCAGGGTTAACATGGTCCAGACCGAGGTGACCAATCACACACACACACACACCTCACGTCAACCAATCACACACACACCTCACCTCACGTCAACCAATCACACACAACCTCACATCAGCCAATCACACACACACACCTCACGTCGGCCAATCACACACATCTCACATCAGCCAATCACACACACACCTCACATCAGCCAATCACACACACCTCACGTCAGCCAATCACACACACCTCACATTCGCCAGAGCCAATCACACGCTGCCTCTCACTCAAGCCCCGCCCACTCAGAGATACCTTGTACTTCTTGAAATAAAGTTACACTAAAGACCCATAAAGGAACGTCTAGCCTGAGACTTTATCTGACCGTCACATGAAGAGAATCACCTGAGGATATTTCAAATGTCACTTCATGAATGATTTGCGTCAAGCGGTCCGTCTGATCGCTGTCTGGATCTGTTATATAAGTGTGTTTCCGTCGCAGACAAATATGACTATCTCAACTTTTAATAAACATTAGGTTTTCTGTGATTTCATCTATGGGTTATTTATATTCAAAAGGTTACATTTGTGCTCAAACCTGAACCAATATCTACAGAAAAATAACCAATCATTAAATAACACTATTAAAACACTGTTTATTGAAATAAAGCTGAAATAAAATACAAATTGCATGAAATCATAGAAAATGTACAAAATAAATGTTGCTTTCGCAACTAAATGAAATAAGTTCTTACTGGAAATAAATAAAAACTGAAACTGAAATAAAAAAAATTAAAAAATTAAACCTAAATAGTATTTTTTTTTTTTTACTAAAAAAATGACAATAGCACAAAATAACATATTTCTAAAACATTTACTAAAATGAAAATGAAAACTGAAAATATATCAATAAAAGCTAATTAATCATTTTCATGAAACTATAATAGTATATAAATAATACTAAAATAAAACTGAGCAATATAATATATTGATAGCAAATGAGTACAACATAACATTTCTAAATTTATTAGAACCCCAATTTAAATATATTTAATAAATAAAATATAAAGTACATATTTCAAAATGAAATATTGAAAATTGAAAACTAAATATTTAATTATTTGGATGTACTGATCTGTCATTGGTGTATTGCTGTTTCAGGAGCAGTATGTGTTCATCCATGACGCCATCCTGGAGGCGTGTCTCTGTGGCGACACCACAATCCCGGCCAATCAGCTTCGCTCGGTGTATTACGACATGAACCGCTTGGACCCGCAGACCAACTCCAGCCAGATCAAGGAGGAGTTCAGGGTCAGTGTGGCACAACATGTGCACTACAGAAACACATTCAGACACGTGCACTACAGAAACACATTCAGACACGTGCACTACAGAAACACATTCAGACACGTGCACTACAGAAACACATTCAGACACGTGCACTACAGAAACACATTCAGACACGTGCACTACAGAAACACATTCAGACACGTGCACTACAGAAACACACTCAGACACGTGCACTACAGAAACACACTCAGACACGTGCACTACAGAAACACACTCAGACACGTGCACTACAGAAACACACTCAGACACGTGCACTACAGAAACACACTCAGACACGTGCACTACAGAAACACATTCAGACACGTGCACTACAGAAACACATTCAGACACGTGCACTACAGAAACACATTCAGACACGTGCACTACAGAAACACATTCAGACACGTGCACTACAGAAACACACTCAGACACGTGCACTACAGAAACACATTCAGACACGTGCACTACAGAAACACACTCAGACACGTGCACTACAGAAACACATTCAGACACGTGCACTACAGAAACACATTCAGACATGTGCACTACTAAAACACATTCGGACTTGTGCACTACAGAAACACATTCAGATGTGCACTACAGAAACACATTCAGACACGTGCACTACAGAAACATTCAGACACGTGCACTACAGAAACACATTCAAACATGTGCACTACAGAAACACATTCAAACATGTGCACTACAGAAACACACTCAGACATGTGCACTACAGAAACACATTCAGACATGTGCACTACAGAAACACATTCAGTCACATGCACTACAGAATCACATTCAGTCATGTGCACTACAGAAATAAATTCAGACATGTGCACTACAGAAACACATTCAGACATGTGCACTACAGAAACACATTCAAACATGTGCACTACAGAAACACACTCAGACATGTGCACTACAGAAACACATTCAGACATGTGCACTACAGAAACACATTCAGACATGTGCACTACAGAAACACATTCAGTCACATGCACTACAGAATCACATTCAGTCATGTGCACTACAGAAATAAATTCAGACATGTGCACTACAGAAACACATTCAGACATGTGCACTACAGAAACACATTCAGACATGTGCACTACAGAAATAAATTCAGACATGTGCACTACAGAAACACATTCAGTCATGTGCACTACAGAAACACATTCAGTCATGTGCACTACAGAAACACATTCAGTCATGTGCACTACAGAAATAAATTCAGACATGTGCACTACAGAAACACATTCAGTCATGTGCACTACAGAAACACATTCAGACATGTGCACTACAGAAACAAATTCAGACATGTGCACTACAGAAACGCATTCAGACACGTGCACTTCAGAAACAAATTCAAACATGTGCACTACAGAAACACATCCAAATATGTGCACTACAGAAACACATTCAAACATGTGCACTACAGAAACACATTCAGACATGTGCACTACAGAAACACATTCAGACATGTGCACTACAGAAACACATCCAAATATGTGCACTACATAAACACATCCAAATATGTGCACTACAGAAACACATTCAGACATGTGCACTACAGAAACACATTCAGACACGTGCACTACAGAAACACATCCAAATATGTGCACTACAGAAACACATTCAGACATATGCACTACAGAAACACATTCAGACATGTGCACTACAGAAACACATTCAAACATGTGCACTACAGAAACACATCCAAATATGTGCACTACAGAAACACATTCAGACACGTGCACTACAGAAACACATTCAGACACGTGCACTACAGAAACACATTCAGACACGTGCACTACAGAAACACATTCAGACACGTGCACTACAGAAACACATTCAGACACGTGCACTACAGAAACACATTCAGACACGTGCACTACAGAAACACATTCAGACACGTGCACTACAGAAACACATTCAAACATGTGCACTACAGAAATAAATTCAGACACGTGCACTACAGAAACACATCCAAATATGTGCACTACAGAAACACATTCAGACACGTGCACTACAGAAACACATTCAAACATGTGCACTACAGAAACACATTCAAACATGTGCACTACAGAAACACATTCAGACGTGCACTACAGAAACACATTCAGACATGTGCACTACAGAAACACATTCAGACATGTGCACTACAGAAACACATCCAAATATGTGCACTACATAAACACATCCAAATATGTGCACTACAGAAACACATTCAGACACGTGCACTACAGAAACACATTCAGACACGTGCACTACAGAAACACATTCAGACACGTGCACTACAGAAACACATCCAAATATGTGCACTACAGAAACACATTCAGACATATGCACTACAGAAACACATTCAGACATGTGCACTACAGAAACACATTCAAACACGTGCACTACAGAAACACATTCAAACATGTGCACTACAGAAACACATTCAGTCATGTGCACTACAGAAATAAATTCAGACATGTGCACTACAGAAACACATTCAGTCATGTGCACTACAGAAACATATTCAGACATGTGCACTACAGAAACACATTCAGACATGTGCACTACAGAAATAAATTCAGACATGTGCACTACAGAAACACATTCAGTCATGTGCACTACAGAAATACATTCAGACATGTGCACTACAGAAACACACTCAGACACGTGCACTACAGAAACACATTCAGACACGTGCACTACAGAAACACATCCAAATATGTGCACTACAGAAACACATCCAAATATGTGCACTACAGAAACACATTCAGACACGTGCACTACAGAAACACATTCAAACATGTGCACTACAGAAACACATTCAAACATGTGCACTACAGAAACACATTCAAACATGTGCACTACAGAAACACATTCAGTCATGTGCACTACAGAAATAAATTCAGACATGTGCACTACAGAAACACATTCAGTCATGTGCACTACAGAAACATATTCAGACATGTGCACTACAGAAACACATTCAGACATGTGCACTACAGAAATAAATTCAGACATGTGCACTACAGAAACACATTCAGTCATGTGCACTACAGAAATACATTCAGACATGTGCACTACAGAAACACACTCAGACACGTGCACTACAGAAACACATTCAGACACGTGCACTACAGAAACACATCCAAATATGTGCACTACAGAAACACATTCAGACACGTGCACTACAGAAACACATTCAAACACGTGCACTACAGAAACACATTCAAACATGTGCACTACAGAAACACATTCAAACATGTGCACTACAGAAACACATTCAAACATGTGCACTACAGAAACACATTCAAACATGTGCACTACAGAAACACATTCAGACATGTGCACTACAGAAACACATTCAGACATGTGCACTACAGAAACACATTCAGACACGTGCACTACAGAAACACATTCAGACACGTGCACTACAGAAACACATTCAAACATGTGCACTACATAAACACATCCAAACATGTGCACTACAGAAACACATTCAAACATGTGCACTACAGAAACACATTCAGACACGTGCACTACAGAAACACATTCAGACACGTGCACTACAGAAACACATCCAAATATGTGCACTACAGAAACACATTCAGACATATGCACTACAGAAACACATTCAGACATGTGCACTACAGAAACACATCCAAACACGTGCACTACAGGAACACATTCAAACATGTGCACTACAGAAACACATCCAAATATGTGCACTACAGAAACACATTCAGACACGTGCACTACAGAAACACATTCAGACACGTGCACTACAGAAACACATTCAGACACGTGCACTACAGAAACACATTCAGTCATGTGCACTACAGAAACACATTCAGACACGTGCACTACAGAAACACATTCAGTCATGTGCACTACAGAAATAAATTCAGACATGTGCACTACAGAAACACATTCAGTCATGTGCACTACAGAAACATATTCAGACAGGTGCACTACAGAAACACATTCAGACACGTGCACTACAGAAACACATTCAGACATGTGCACTACAGAAATAAATTCAGACATGTGCACTACAGAAACACATTCAGTCATGTGCACTACAGAAATACATTCAGACATGTGCACTACAGAAACACACTCAGACACGTGCACTACAGAAACACACTCAGACATGTGCACTACAGAAACACATTCAGACACGTGCACTACAGAAACACATTCAGACACGTGCACTACAGAAACACATTCAGACATGTGCACTACAGAAATAAATTCAGACATGTGCACTACAGAAACACATTCAGTCATGTGCACTACAGAAATACATTCAGACATGTGCACTACAGAAACACACTCAGACACGTGCACTACAGAAACACATTCAGACACGTGCACTACAGAAACACATCCAAATATGTGCACTACAGAAACACATTCAGACACGTGCACTACAGAAACACATCCAAATATGTGCACTACAGAAACACATTCAGACACGTGCACTACAGAAACACATCCAAATATGTGCACTACAGAAACACATTCAAACACGTGCACTACAGAAACACATTCAGACATGTGCACTACAGAAACACATTCAGACATGTGCACTACAGAAACACATTCAGACACGTGCACTACAGAAACACATTCAGACACGTGCACTACAGAAACACATTCAGACACGTGCACTACAGAAACACATTCAAACATGTGCACTACAGAAACACATCCAAATATGTGCACTACAGAAACACATTCAGACATGTGCACTACAGAAACACATTCAGACACGTGCACTACAGAAACACATTCAGACACGTGCACTACAGAAACACATCCAAATATGTGCACTACAGAAACACATTCAGACATATGCACTACAGAAACACATTCAGACATGTGCACTGCAGAAACACATTCAAACACGTGCACTACAGAAACACATTCAAACATGTGCACTACAGAAACACATCCAAATATATGCACTACAGAAACACATTCAGACACGTGCACTACAGAAACACATTCAGACACGTGCACTACAGAAACACATTCAGACACGTGCACTACAGAAACACATTCAGACATGTGCACTACAGAAACACATTCAGACATGTGCACTACAGAAACACATTCAGACATGTGCACTACAGAAACACATTCAGACATGTGCACTACAGAAACACATTCAGACATGTGCACTACAGAAACACATTCAAACATGTGCACTACAGAAACACATTCAAACATGTGCACTACAGAAACACATTCAAGTCAAGTCAAGTTTATTTGTATAGCGCTTTTCACTATACAGATTGTATCAAAGCAGCTTCACATTCAGACACGTGCACTACAGAAACACATTCAGACATGTGCACTACAGAATCACATTCAGTCATGTGCACTACAGAAATACATTCAGACACGTGCACTACAGAAACACACTCAGACACGTGCACTACAGAAACACATCCAAATATGTGCACTACAGAAACACATTCAGACACGTGCACTACAGAAACACATTCAGACATGTGCACTACAGCATCGGTTCCCAACAGGGGGGTCGCGGCCCACAAGGGGGCCTCAGCGAGCTCTGTGGGGAGTCGCGTCATATTTTGAAAAGTTTTGAGCAATTTGCATTAAATAAAAGTCCTTAACTTTTTTCTGTTCGAAATGTATATAATAAGCGAGTTCATCATGAATCCATTTTCCAAACCGTGTTTTTGTCTTATCCTGAATCACTTTGGTACACCTATAATAAGTGATTACATTGGGACTATTTTACCCTGGTTCGGATCGCTGCCGCTGCGGAGTAGCCCAGTACCTGCGTGACTCGTCATAGACGCACACAGAGAGAGAAGTAGTTCCGGCTACAATATGTTCTTCCGAAAGACGCATTATTCTGTTAATAAACGCATGTTTGTTATCGCTCGCTATAGCGCCAAAAGCCTCAAAAGTAAAGCCTCACATTGATAAAGCCTCACAAATAACATGCAAGTATTGAGGCCCCAGACAGAAGTCATTTAGTAATAGCCTATATTCATTCTTTTTTTACCTACACACAAGTGTGAATACTGATATTTTTGTTATTGCATTTAAAATAGGGCAAATTCATAGGCTACTCCTAGGCTTACATTTTTAAATTACAAAGGGCCTACTAATGTTTTTGTTATTGTATTTTCAATATTATAGGCTATTATTTGTGCATAAACATATCTGTTTATAGTAAACATACCATTTGTTTGAAAACAACATATTTTGTCATCCTTGCTGCAAGCTTACAAGAGCGAAAATATCATTAAATTTGAAGGGGGGCCCTAAAATATTTTCTTGGGAAAAAGGGGGTCTCAGACAAAAAAAGGTTGGGAACCACTGCACTACAGGAACACATTCAGACATGTGCACTACAGAAACACGACATGTGCACTACAGAAACACATTCAGACATGTGCACTACAGAAACACATTCAGACATGTGCACTACAGAATCACATTCAGTCATGTGCACTACAGAAACACGACATGTGCACTACAGAAACACATTCAGACATGTGCACTACAGAAATACATTCAGACACGTGCACTACAGAAACACATTCAGACACGTGCACTACAGAAACACGACATGTGCACTACAGAAACACATTCAGACATGTGCACTACAGAAATACATTCAGACACGTGCACTACAGAAACACATTCAGACATGTGCACTACAGAAATACATTCAGACATGTGCACTACAGAAATACATTCAGACACGTGCACTACAGAAACACATTCAGACATGTGCACTACAGAAATACATTCAGACACGTGCACTACAGAAACACATTCAGACATGTGCACTACAGAAATACATTCAGACACGTGCACTACAGAAACACATTCAGACACGTGCACTACAGAAACACATTCAGACATGTGCACTACAGAAACACGACATGTGCACTACAGAAACACATTCAGACATGTGCACTACAGAAATACATTCAGACACGTGCACTACAGAAACACATTCAGACACGTGCACTACAGAAACACACTCAGACACGTGCACTACAGAAACACATTCAGACACGTGCACTACAGAAACACACTCAGACACGTGCACTACAGAAACACATCCAAATATGTGCACTACAGAAACACATTCAGACACGTGCACTACAGAAACACATTCAGACACGTGCACTACAGAAACACATTCAAACATGTGCACTACAGAAACACATTCAAACATGTGCACAACAGAAACACATTCAGACGTGCACTACAGAAACACATTCAGACATGTGCACTACAGAAACACATTCAGACATGTGCACTACAGGAACACATTCAGACATGTGCACTACAGAAACACATTCAGACACGTGCACTACAGAAACACATTCAAACATGTGCACTACAGGAACACATTCAGACATGTGCACTACAGAAACACATTCAGTCATGTGCACTACAGAAACACATTCAGTCATGTGCACTACAGAAACACATTCAGACATGTGCACTACAGAAACACATTCAAACATGTGCACTACAGAAACACATTCAGACATGTGCACTACAGAAACACATTCAAACATGTGCACTACAGAAACACGACATGTGCACTACAGAAACATATTCAGACACGTGCACTACAGAAACACATTCAGACATGTGCACTACAGAAACACATTCAGACTACAGAAACACATTCAGACATGTGCACTGCAGAAACGCATTCAGACACGTGCACTACAGGAACACATTCAGACATGTGCACTACAGAAACACATTCAGACATGTGCACTACAGAAACACATTCAGACATGTGCACTACAGAAACACATTCAGACACGTGCACTACAGAAACACATTCAGACACGTGCACTACAGAAACACATTCAGACACGTGCACTACAGGAACACATTCAGACACGTGCACTACAGAAACACATTCAGACACGTGCACTACAGAAACACATTCAGACACGTGCACTACAGAAACACATTCAGACACGTGCACTACAGAAACACATTCAGACACGTGCACTACAGAAACACATTCAGACACGTGCACACACGTGCACTACAGGAACACATTCAGACACGTGCACTACAGGAACACATTCAGACACGTGCACTACAGGAACACATTCAGACACGTGCACTACAGGAACACATTCAGACACGTGCACTACAGGAACACATTCAGACACGTGCACTACAGAAACACATTCAGACACGTGCACTACAGACACGTGCACTACAGAAACACATTCAGAGAGTCAAGAACAAAAGCTGCACGTACACTGAATAATGAAGAAAAATATTTTATATGGTGCTTTTTTATTTATTATTTCAATGAAATGATTGTACTATATTTTAGTTTGATAATGTTTTTTTTATTTAATATTTTGTATTTTTAGAGGATTTTATGGTATGAAATTATATTTACACTGTATTTATAATCCATTTTTTCACTTTCTGAGCATAGACCTGAACATTTAATTTCCAACTTAAACTGCTAATCTTAAACGCTGTAGAGCAACAGACCGAAGTTTGATCTCTTTTCAAAGACGACACTTGGCAGATTATTGCTGATGTGACAAAGTATTGTTATTGTTTATTGTTATTAAAAATGCACAAAAATATTATTTTAAAATTTTATATGAAATATACATTTTAAAAGATACATTTTACTCTAAAACTGCAAGAAAATCAAAACCATAAATCTAAACAAGTTGTGTTCCAAATTTGAGGTTTATATCTCAGTAAATGAGCTTTCAGTGAGATGTTGTTCGGCTGCAGTACCAAACGGTTCCACTAGAGGAAACTCATTTAATTCATTTCCAATTCGCTCATGTTTGACCACGGGGAGCACAAGTGGGACTATTGTTTTCAGGATAATTTAACCTTTTCAAATCATGTTCATGATTTTTTTTTTTCTGTATTTACATTGCAAGTACCCTAACCTTTACCAAGTTTTGTACAAAGTAAAAAATAAAAATAAAAACAATACATAGAATTTTTTTGGTGTGACCGAAGAGCTCCAGCGGGATTACGCTGTAATAGAATGAAGTAAGTTGATATAAATATGTGGTATGTTTCCTTCGGCAGACGTTGAACATGGTGACGCCGACATTACGCGTGGAGGACTGCAGCATTGCTCTGCTGCCACGGAACCACGAGAAGAACCGATGCATGGATGTTCTTCCTCCTGACCGATGCCTGCCCTTCCTCATCACCATCGACGGCGAGAGCAGCAACTACATCAACGCCGCGCTCATGGACGTACGTTACCCGCGCTCACGGGATCATGTGCTCAGTGAAAACGCTTCAGAAACAGGGGGTTAGGAATTCATTCATTCCACTGCCAGGAAAATGGCTAAAAGCGATCCATACCAGTCCATGCCAGTGAATGAACACAAGCGGCTGTTTGTTAAACAGGCAAAAAATGCACACAAATATATATTTTCAAAAACACATTTTACTCTAAAACTGTAAGAAAATCAAAGCCATAAATCTAAACAAGTTGTGTTAAAAATTTGAGCCTGATATCTCAAAAAATTATCTTTCAGTGAGATGTTGTTCGGCTGCAGTACCAAACGCTTCCACTAGAGGAGACTCGTCATGTTTGACCACGAGGAGCTCAAGTGTGAATATTGTTTTCAGCCTTTTCAAATGATGTCCATGATTGTGTGTGTGTTCACACAGCAAGTGCCAAAACCTTTACCAAGTTTCGTACCATTCCGAAAAAAAAAAAAAAACGAAACGTAAAATTTTCAGCGTAAATGTTTAGTAAAACAAAAAAAATTTTAAATGTAAAACTAAACATTTTTAAAACGTAAAATCTAAAACTAAACATTTTTAAAATGTAAAACTAAACTATCATCACCATCGAGGAAGAGAGCAACAACTACATCAACGCCGTGATCATGTGATCATGTGATCATGTGATCATGTGCTCAATGAAAATATTCAGAAACAGGTGGAATTGATTCATTCCACGTCCAGGAAAATGGCTAAAAGCGATCCATACCAGCGAACGAACACAAGCGTGCGTTTGTTTGTTTGTTTGTTTGTTAAACACACATTTGTTTTCATCACAGTAAATGTGAGTGCCAGCGCTGGTAATAAAACACGAGATGTGTGTGTGTGTGTGTGTGTGTGTGTGTGTGTGTGTGTGTGTGTGTGTGTGTGTGTGTGTGTGTGTGTGTGTGTGTGTGAACACTGGAGCGCTACACTTCTCCAGGCGATTAGGCAAGCAGACGGTGGCGTGTAAATTAGATGTTAATGAGATGTTTTTCTCTCTTCATCTTCATCATCATCATCTTCATCCTCCTCTTCATCATCAGAGCTACAAGCAGCCGTCGGCGTTCATCGTTACCCAGCATCCTCTGCCCAACACCGTCAAGGACTTCTGGCGGCTGGTGCTGGACTATCACTGCACATCTATCGTCATGCTGAACGACGTGGACCCTGCGCAGGTGACATACACACACACACACATGCACACACCTGACACACACACAAACACACACACACACACACACACACACACACACACACACACACACCTGACACACACACACACACACACACACACACACACACACACACACACACCTGACACACACACACACACACACACCTGACACACACACACACACACACACACACACCTGACACACACCAGTATCAGACAGATTCCCAAATGTTCACTCGAGGAGATTTCCAATAATTTCTCGCTTCTCTGATGTCCGTTAATGGTCACATGACAAAATATTAAAGGAAGTCTTTTGTTTTGATTTTTTTTTTAATATTTTATTTACACATTTTCAATTACACAATGTAAATATAGACAGAAAAAATACAAATAAAGACACATAAACTCAAATATAAATGAAATAAGTGGAATACACATTCCCTCCCTCAGAAAGAAACAAAATAGTATAGATAATATAAAAGTAAAATCAACTACAGAAATAAACACACCAAAAAAAACACACAAAAAAAAAATTCTGCTCAGAAGTAATACAAAGCACTGTTAGTAAAGGATCAATCAGCACCAGTAAGAACATGCTCATTATCTCAACAAAGTGAAATACATGTACATGTCAAGAAGCACCGATAATGCTTTCACATCTAAATACCCACAGGGTTATAGTCTCCACAAGTACAACATAAAAGGCTGCCACATTTTATCAAAGGTCGCAGAGGTCAAACAAACGCTATGCCAAACCTTCTCTAGATGCATTAGATGAGTGATTTCTAACAACCAGGTCTTAAAAGATGGCACATTTTCATTTTTCCATAAAGTTAAAATATTTATTTTTGCAATGACCATACTATATTGTACCGTTTTTTGTTGAAGATGGGTTAGAGTAGTAAGGTGTCGGGCCCCGCCCAATATAGCAGTGTAAGGGTCTGGGGTGATATCACAACCATGAATCGTGGAGAGGCAATTGAAAATATCAGACCAGAATTAGTTTAATTTGGGGCAGAACCAGAAGAGATGACCAACCCTCTTCTGCTTTACATTTTGGACAGATTGGGGAAACAGAGGGATAAAAAGAGTGTAGTTTAGTGCAGGAATAATGGAGTCTATGGATTACTTTGAATTGGATGAGTTGATGTCGAGAGTTTATCTTTTGTTTTGATTGATCTGCTTTTTTATTTGGATTGTACGTTTTTATGACATACTTAATTATGTGTTTTATTTTGCTTTTTTATTAAATTATTTTTTTGGGGGGGGATTTTATTTTGATCTATTATTTTATATATTATGTATTATGATGTTTGATATAATTATTTTGCTTGTTTTTATTTAAAAATGATTTACTTTAATTGTACACTTTTATGGTTTAATTAATCATTAGTAAATATTATTTTGATCTGTTATTTAATATAATATTCATATTTTTTATATATTTAATATAATAACTTTATATTTTTTATAATATATAATATTATATTCATTATTAATTATTTTGCTTGTTTTTATTTTAGAATAAATTATTTTAGTTTTATGGTTTAATTATTAATAAGTGTTTTTTATTTTGATCTATTATTTTAAAATAATGTTTTATGTAATATTCATATTTTTATTGTATATAATAATTTTATATTTTATATAATATATACATAATTTATATGACTTTTTAATTTGTATTTGTCATTTATATAAATCATTGATATAATTAATTATTAATAATTTTTCTTTTTTTAATGATTTTTTAATTGTAAATTTTTATATAATATAAAAAAAATTTATATCATATATATATATATATATTTAAATAACGTTTTATCCGATTGAATTAATTATTTGTCATTGATATAAATCATTGATATAATAAATTATTTAATAATTAATCTTTATTCATGTAAATGCGCATGAAAGTCATGTTCAGCCTATTATTCAAATCAGTAATTAAAAGTTTCATGCTTAAAGTAAACATGTAATTGCGTTTGGGATTTGATTTCTAGACATGAATGTTTTATTTATTCATTCATTTATAATAAATTACTGTTGAATAATTGGAAATAAGACCAGGAGCATGAATACATCTGCTTTTCATGTTGACTTTTTGACACTCTCTACCAGTAGAAGTGTGTGAGTTGTGCAGTTGTGCAGTTGTGTAGTTGTGCAGTTGTGCAGTTGTGTAGTTGTGCAGTTGTGCAGTTGTGTAGTTGTGCAGTTGTGCAGTTGTGCAGTTGTGCAGTTGTGTAGTTGTGCAGTTGTGCAGTTGTGTAGTTGTGCAGTTGTGCAGTTGTGTAGTTGTGCAGTTGTGCAGTTGTGCAGTTGTGTAGTTGTGCAGTTGTGCAGTTGTGTAGTTGTGTAGTTGTGCAGTTGTGTAGTTGTGCAGTTGTGTAGTTGTGTAGTTGTGTAGTTGTGCAGTTGTGCAGTTGTGCAGTTGTGTAGTTGTGCAGTTGTGTAGTTGTGCTGGTTTGCACTGGTTAGGTGTTGGTGAAGCTGTTCTGAACTGGTGAAGATGATCAGGGGTTTTAGCTCGTTAGAAACACATCAGCCGAAAAACACTGAACTGACACTGGTGTGTGTGATTTTTGTCACAAGTTGATGTGTGTTCTCTCCTCAGATGTGTGTGTTCTCTCCTCAGATGTGTGTGTTCTCTCCTCAGTTGTGTGTGTTCTCTCCTCAGTTGTGTGTGTTCTCTCCTCAGATGTGTGTGTTCTCTCCTCAGATGTGTGTGTTCTCTCCTCAGTTGTGTGTGATTTCTGTCACAAGTTGATGTGTGTTCTCTCCTCAGATGTGTGTGTTCTCTCCTCAGATGTGTGTGTTCTCTCCTCAGATGTGTGTGTTCTCTCCTCAGTTGTGTGTGTTCTCTCCTCAGTTGTGTGTGTTCTCTCCTCAGATGTGTGTGTTCTCTCCTCAGTTGTGTGTGTTCTCTCCTCAGTTGTGTGTGTTCTCTCCTCAGTTGTGTGTGTTCTCTCCTCAGATGTGTGTGTTCTCTCCTCAGTTGTGTGTGTTCTCTCCTCAGTTGTGTGTGTTCTCTCCTCAGATGTGTGTGTTCTCTCCTCAGTTGTGTGTGTTCTCTCCTCAGTTGTGTGTGTTCTCTCCTCAGTTGTGTGTGTTCTCTCCTCAGATGTGTGTGTTCTCTCCTCAGATGTGTGTGTTCTCTCCTCAGTTGTGTGTGTTCTCTCCTCAGTTGTGTGTGTTCTCTCCTCAGATGTGTGTGTTCTCTCCTCAGTTGTGTGTGTTCTCTCCTCAGATGTGTGTGTTCTCTCCTCAGTTGTGTGTGTTCTCTCCTCAGTTGTGTGTGTTCTCTCCTCAGATGTGTGTGTTCTCTCCTCAGTTGTGTGTGTTCTCTCCTCAGTTGTGTGTGTTCTCTCCTCAGTTGTGTGTGTTCTCTCCTCAGATGTGTGTGTTCTCTCCTCAGTTGTGTGTGTTCTCTCCTCAGTTGTGTGTGTTCTCTCCTCAGTTGTGTGTGTTCTCTCCTCAGATGTGTGTGTTCTCTCCTCAGTTGTGTGTTCTCTCCTCAGTTGTGTGTGTTCTCTCCTCAGATGTGTGTGTTCTCTCCTCAGTTGTGTGTGTTCTCTCCTCAGTTGTGTGTTCTCTCCTCAGTTGTGTGTGTTCTCTCCTCAGTTGTGTGTGTTCTCTCCTCAGATGTGTGTGTTCTCTCCTCAGTTGTGTGTGTTCTCTCCTCAGTTGTGTGTTCTCTCCTCAGTTGTGTGTGTTCTCTCCTCAGTTGTGTGTGTTCTCTCCTCAGTTGTGTGTGTTCTCTCCTCAGTTGTGTGTGTTCTCTCCTCAGTTGTGTGTGTTCTCTCCTCAGATGTGTGTGTTCTCTCCTCAGTTGTGTGTGTTCTCTCCTCAGTTGTGCGTGTTCTCTCCTCTGTTGTGTGTTCTCTCCTCAGTTGTGTGTGTTCTTTCCTCAGTTGTGTGTGTTCTCTCCTCAGTTGTGTGTGTTCTCTCCTCAGTTGTGTGTGTTCTCTCCTCTTGTGTGTGTTCTCTCCTCAGTTGTGTGTGTTCTCTCCTCAGTTGTGTGTGTTCTCTCCTCAGTTGTGTGTGTTCTCTCCTCAGTTGTGTGTGTTCTCTCCTCAGATGTGTGTGTTCTCTCCTCAGTTGTGTGTTCTCTCCTCAGTTGTGTGTTCTCTCCTCAGTTGTGTGTGTTCTCTCCTCAGATGTGTGTGTTCTCTCCTCAGTTGTGTGTTCTCTCCTCAGTTGTGTGTGTTCTCTCCTCAGATGTGTGTGTTCTCTCCTCAGTTGTGTGTGTTCTCTCCTCAGTTGTGTGTTCTCTCCTCAGTTGTGTGTGTTCTCTCCTCAGTTGTGTTCAGTTGTGTGTGTTCTCTCCTCAGTTGTGTGTGTTCTCTCCTCAGTTGTGTGTGTTCTCTCCTCAGTTGTGTGTGTTCTCTCCTCAGATGTGTGTGTTTTCTCCTCAGTTGTGTGTGTTCTCTCCTCAGTTGTGTGTGTTCTCTCCTCAGTTGTGTGTGTTCTCTCCTCAGATGTGTGTGTTCTCTCCTCAGTTGTGTGTGTTCTCTCCTCAGATGTGTGTGTTCTCTCCTCAGATGTGTGTGTTCTCTCCTCAGATGTGTGTGTTCTCTCCTCAGTTGTGTGTTCTCTCCTCAGTTGTGTGTGTTCTCTCCTCAGTTGTGTGTTCTCTCCTCAGTTGTGTGTGTTCTCTCCTCAGTTGTGTGTGTTCTCTCCTCAGTTGTGTGTGTTCTCTCCTCAGATGTGTGTGTTCTCTCCTCAGTTGTGTGTGTTCTCTCCTCAGTTGTGTGTGTTCTCTCCTCAGTTGTGTGTGTTCTCTCCTGTGTGTTCTCTCCTCAGTTGTGTGTTCTCTCCTCAGTTGTGTGTGTTCTCTCCTAAGTTGTGTGTGTTCTCTCCTCAGTTGTGTGTGTTCTCTCCTCAGTTGTGTGTTCTCTCCTCAGTTGTGTGTGTTCTCTCCTCAGTTGTGTGTTCTCTCCTCAGTTGTGTGTGTTCTCTCCTCAGTTGTGTGTGTTCTCTCCTCAGTTGTGTGTGTTCTCTCCTCTTGTGTGTGTTCTCTCCTCAGTTGTGTGTGTTCTCTCCTCAGTTGTGTGTGTTCTCTCCTCAGTTGTGTGTTCTCTCCTCAGTTGTGTGTTCTCTCCTCAGTTGTGTGTGTTCTCTCCTCAGTTGTGTGTGTTCTCTCCTCAGATGTGTGTGTTCTCTCCTCAGTTGTGTGTGTTCTCTCCTCAGTTGTGTGTGTTCT
>NC_138735.1:34518893-34541393 GCF_965113295.1 Leuciscus leuciscus
GTGTGAGATGTTACGACACCAGCACTCCGTCGACGTGTTTCACGCCGTCAAAACACTGAGAAACAACAAACCCAACATGGTGGATCTACTGGTGAGTATCAGCACACACACTCACTTTCAAACCGCATCATGTGACCGGATGATCACGCTGAAGCCCACGCCCACTCGCTCGTGATGATGTCATAGTGACGCGTTCAGTCATGTGACGCCAGTGTCATTTTCACACATTTCATCGTTGAATCCTCAAAAAACATGTGGAATGGGTTGATTTCGGAAAAGTGCATTAAATCATCAGATTGATCGTGTATCATCTCCATAACCCTGATGATCAAACTTACACTGTAAGTTACATTATGGCTGGATTATTCCAGGTTCTGTTCCTAAGATACTATTATTAGTGTTTGTTTCATGTCTGCATTTGTACGACCACTCTGAGAAATAAAGCTTCTTTAATTGCCATCGACAGTTTCCATGAAGAACCTTTAACATTCTTCCATCCTCTACAAAAGCTTCTTTAGATCATTCAAATCTTCTTCACTCCAAGAAAAACTGGTTCTCTTAAAGTCCCCCTGAAGTCAATCATTTATCCCTTAAAACTCATCTCTGATCACCAACATTACATATTTAAACATATTTATTCCTCAAAATATCTTGACTGTAACTCGACACCCTCGCCTCATTTAGTATGCGTGGTTCTATGAATATGCAAATGAGCCCCGCCTCCACTCACTCACTCAGCTCAGAGATCCACTGGTTGACGATCACACGTTGATCTGATTGGTTACAAGGTAGTTTGTGACGTCAGAAACACCAGCGATTTCAAAGCGTGTGTTTGAGACTGTCTTTGGTTCACTGCAGTTTTAAGGAGGAAATACTCAGCAATGCTGTCGACTTATGAACTTACACATGGTTTGTCTTAAAGCATATTAATAACTCCACATAGACACATAAACTACATTAAAAGCTGGATTCTCACCACAGGGGGACTTTAATAACTGATCACTGAAAGGTTCTTTGTGGAAATAAAGCCCTGTATTTCTCAGAGTGAATGATGAAGAGTTAATCCGCAGTGTGTTTGCAGACAGTGACCTCTGCTGGTGTGTGTGTGTGTGTGTGTGTGTGTGTTCTGTAGGATCAGTACAAGTTCTGCTATGAAGTGGCTCTGGAATACTTGAATTCTGGGTAAAGTGTGTGGAAGCGTCCCGTTCTTCCCCTTTTCCTCGGACACTGAAACTCCCGGATGTTTGCGACGGGATCAAACGCTTGATGATGACGATGATGATGTCGGTCCCGAGGAAGAGAGACGTGTCTCATCCTTCACTTCTTGCCTGCGTCTCCTCTCCGCCTCGGTGTTTGTGTGGAATGCGACGTCACGTGGATGTTCATTTTTATCATTGTTTTTATGTCGGTTTGCTTTTGTACTTCGGTTTATTAACTCTAGGCATGTACAGTCGTATCATATCCTCATATTCTGTGTTTGTGTTGAACGATGATGGAAAAACTGCTGAAATCGTCCGAAGATCCAAAGCTTGTGTTCGTGATCATTTGTTTATACTGTAAATAGTTGAAGTTCACCAGATAATTTATTCATTGACAGATTTTTGTGAAGCACACTGAGTGACAATCATGCTTTGATTTGGTCATTATTATCACCCGGACTCGACATATAATAGTGACCAGATTGTATTGTTAACTTTTTATTTATCTGGTATGAAAAAAAATAAAAAATAAAAACCTATAAATACATATCTATATCTGCCAAAGCTGTGGTCTGTGTGCTTTCTGTGAGACTCGACTGGATGATCTGACTATCAGTGATTATGATGTCCCACAATGCACTGCACTGAAACAGTGCTATCATAACTGAAAAACTAATACAAAAAACACATTTTCATTCTTTGAACTAAACATTTACTGAAACAAAATATATCATTTAGAAAGTAAACTAAAAGGAAGAGAAGAATGCACAAATAAAGCTCATGAAATGAGAGATGCTGATGATCAGGAAACTCTTGTCGAATGTGGAAAATAAAGTTGAGCTTGTGTGCAGGATTGACTCCAGAAGAGACGGACGGATATACAGTACAGGCCAAAGGTTTGGACACATTACTATTCTTAATGTTTTTGAAAGAAGTTTCTTCTGCTCATCAAGCCTGCATTTATTTGATCAAAAATACAGAAAAAAATAGTAATATTGTGATATATTATTACAATTTAAAAGAATTGGTTTTCAATTTATTATACTTTAAATGATCATTTATTTCTGTGATGCAAAGCTGAATTTCCAGGATCATTACTCCAGTCTATCACATGATCCTTTAGAAATCATTCTAATATGATGATTCATTATCAAAGTTGGACACAGTTCTGCTGATTAATATTTTTTCATAACCTGTGATACTTTTTTAGGATACTTTGATGAAGAAAAAGTAAAAAAAAAAAAAAAAAAGAATCAAATGTTTTAAAAATCGAAATCTTTTGTAACAGCAATATCCACTACTGGTCAGTCATTTGGGGTCAGTCATTTTATTTTATTTTTTTATTTTTTAAATAAATCAATACTTTTATTCAGCAAGGATGTGTTAAACTGATAAAAAGTGATAATAAAGAAGATTTATATTATTAGAATTTTTTTTTATTTTGAATAAATGCAGTTCTTTTTAACCTTTTATTCATCAAATATATTAATCAGCAGAACTGTGTCCAACACTCATAATAAATCAGAATATTAGAATGATTTCTAAAGGATCATGTGATAGACTGGAGTAATGATCCTGAAAATTCAGCTTTCACAGCATCACAGAAATAAATGATCATTTAAAGTATAATAAATTGAAAACCAATTCTTTTAAATTGTAATAAAGAGAGAAACCCGTATTTTTAAAGAGAGAAACCCGTATTTTAGAGCGTAAATGGAAACAAACTAATTTAGAGGTCTTTCGAATCGCGTGGAAAGACAGTATGTCACGTTATAAAAAGGCCCTAAAAGCGGCCAGGGCTGAGCACCTCCGCAAACTAATAGAAAACAACCAAAACAATCCAAGGTTTTTATTTAACACCGTGGCTAGACTAACAAATAAACAGACGTCTCCCGAACAAAATATCCCGTTACAGTTCAGTAGTAATGATTTCATGAACTTCTTCACTGAGAAAATAGAAAGCATCAGAACCACAATTGTAAACGTTCAATCTTCAATCGCGCCTTATAATTCAGCTTCAATTATCACCCCGCAAGAACAATTACAGTGCTTTACAACTATAGAACAAAAAGAGTTAAATAAACTTATCACTTCATCTAAAACAACAACATGTTTATTAGATCCTATACCAACTAAACTACTGAAAGAAGTGTTATCTGTAGTGGAAGAGCCTCTCCTCAATATTATTAACTCGTCTTTATCTTTAGGTCATGTTCCAAGAACATTTAAACTGGCAGTTATAAAACCCCTCATTAAGAAACCACAATTAGATCATAATAATCTAGCAAATTATAGACCCATTTCAAATCTTCCATTTATGTCTAAAATATTAGAAAAAGTGGTGTCCGCTCAACTGGGCTCTTTCTTGCAACAAAATGAGATCTATGAAAAGTTTCAGTCTGGATTCAGACCGCATCATAGCACTGAAACTGCGCTCGTTAAAATCACAAATGATTTACTTTTAGCTTCTGACCAAGGCTGTATCTCAATACTAGTTTTACTTGATCTTAGTGCTGCGTTCGATACTATAGATCATACATTACTCTTAGATCGACTACAAAATTATACTGGTGTTCAAGGACAAGCACTAAGCTGGTTCAAATCATACCTATCTGACCGCTACCATTTTGTCTATTTAAATGGAGAAAAATCGATCATAACTCCAGTAAACTATGGAGTGCCGCAGGGATCTGTATTAGGCCCTCTGTTATTCTCAATATATATGATGCCACTTGGAAATATTATAAGGAAACATGGAATTAGTTTCCATTGTTATGCTGATGACACTCAAATATATATTTCATCAAGGCCGGATGAAAACGCTAAATTTTCCAAATTGACAGAGTGTGTTAAAGATATAAAAGATTGGATGACGCGTAATTTTCTTTTATTAAATCCAGACAAGACAGAGGTAATACTTATCGGTTCAAAAAACCGCCCACAAAACCTTGCACAATACAACTTTAACATCATAGGATGTCCTGTTACTTTATCCTCTACAGTAAAAGACCTGGGTGTTATACTCGATTGCAACCTGTCTTTTGAAAATCATATTTCATATGTTACAAAAACAGCATTTTTCCACCTTAGAAACATTGCTAAGCTACGTAATATGCTATCAGTTTCTGATGCAGAAAAGTTAGTTCATGCATTCATGACCTCGAGACTGGATTACTGTAATGCTTTATTAGCTGGTTGTCCTGCATCCTCAATAAACAAGCTACAGTTAGTCCAAAATGCCGCCGCTAGAGTTCTTACGAGATCAAGAAAATATGATCATATAACACCGATTTTATCATCACTGCATTGGTTACCTATAAAGTTCCGTATTAATTACAAGGTATTGCTACTGACTTATAAAGCCCTAAACGGCTTAGCTCCAGTCTATTTAACGGATCTTCTATCACCCTATAATCCATCGCGCTCTTTAAGATCACTAAATTCAAGGCTTTTGGTCATACCTAGGATATCCAGAACCACCAAAGGAGGGAGAGCATTTTCACATTTGGCTCCAAAACTCTGGAATAGTCTTCCTGATACTGTTCGTTGCTCAGAACTGGCCCCCGACTGAGCCTGGGTTCTCCCAAGGTTTTTTTTTCTCCATTAGGTCACCTGATGGAGTTTTAGGACACCATTAGGTCACTTGATGGAGTTTTTCGGTTCCTTGCCACTGTTGCCTTTGGCTTGCTCAGTTGGGGATATTTTGGGGATATTTAATTTAATTTTATCAATCAATAAATTCCTCTTGAAACAAACTTTGTTGTATTATTTTAATTTAATACTGTGAAGCTGCTTTGATACAATCTGTATTGTGAAAAGCGCTATACAAATAAACTTGACTTGACTTGACAATAATATATCACAATATTTTTAAAAAAATCTGTATTTTTGATCAAATAAATGCAGGCTTGATGAGAAGAAGAAACTTCTTTCAAAAACATTAAAAATAGTAATGTGTCCAAACTTTTGGCCTGTACTGTATATATATATATATATATATATATATATATATATATTCATGAGATTTATGATGCTAATGATCCTGATGATGATGTACTGTTATAAGAAACATGAACTGGGTCCTTCCTCATCCTCTTTAACTCTGCTATATGAAGAAGTGAACATGTTTGTTTCGTAATGTGTATTTCTATTATTGCTCTGGTCAACTTTTCCCACCAGAACTCCTGGAACATTTCTCAATGAATTGTCAGTTTTGGAGGTTTTGCAAGTGAAGAAGAGCAACATTCACCACCTCCACTTGATATTGTGGAAAAAGAAAATCTCTAAACTGTGAATTTCATCAGAAAGCTCAGAAAAACACAGACGTTCAGAAGATTCAAAACGAACTCAGTGCATGTTTTACACGTCCAAACGTTTTACATGAACGATCTGTTTGAAATCACTCACATTAACACTGAGTTACTTCAGCTTTATGAGATGCAGATGATCGAAACAATCATTTCAATAATGATGATGATTTATCAAGCTTACATGATTGTGGCCTGTAATTCTGTAAATGTATTAATGCATCTCTACACTCAAAAAAAGAAAATTAAGCCTAAATTTATGATTAATGTATTATTGCATATCAAATTTCCATCCTTCTGTATCGCGCAGTTTTAACACGAACTGATGAACTTGATGTGATGTTTGACACAGATCAGATCTTCGCTTCATTTCTTTCTGAAGAATTAACCACCAAACTAAAGATTAACACGACTATTAAATTCCATAAATCTGCATAATCAATGGCTGGAAAGATGCAAACATATATTGAAGTGTTTATTGTGTTTTCATGTGAGCGTCCTGCATGCAGTTTCATTCCCAGAAGACACAGATGGAGATGAAATAAAGACATTAAACCTTCAGATGATGAAGACATTTGTGTTTATTCACTCTATCTGAACATGTCATGAGGACTGAAGCAGAGCGAGTCTTCACTGGTACGGGCGCAGGGATGAAGACGAGCGAGTCTTCACTGGTACGGGCGCAGGGATGAAGACGAGTGAGTCTTCACTGGTACGGGCGCAGGGCCTTCATGAAGTTGGTCTTGGGTAAATGCTGGTCCTGAGTCGATGCGGGACAGAAGAACGGCGGGACAAAGTCTTGAGGATTCTGAACGCCCAGCAGATGATTATAGAAACTGAGAAACCAGAGACACATTTATGAATGTGATTATTAAATATCATCAAACACTGTGATAGAGGAGTGTGTGTGTGTGTGTGTGTGTGTGTGTGTGTGTGTGTGTGTGTGTGTGTGTGTGTGTGTGTGTGTGTGTGTGTGTGAGATGCTGCACCTCATGGTTATCCAGCCGGTCTGTGGAGTGAAGACCGACGCGCTGACCGGCAGACAGGTGAACTCAGTGAACGTCAACATGTACTGAGCTGGAGACGAGACACATCACATGATTCACTACACACTGATTCATGATTCACTACAGGCTGATTCACTACACACTGATTCATGATTCACTACAGGACAGGTGAACTCAGTGAACGTCAACATGTACTGAGCTGGAGACGAGACACATCACATGATTCACTACACACTGATTCATGATTCACTACAGGCTGATTCACTACACACTGATTCATGATTCACTACAGGACAGGTGAACTCAGTAAACGTCAACATGTACTGAGCTGGAGACGAGACACATCACATGATTCATTACAGACTGATTCACTACACACTGATTCATGATTCACTACAGGACAGGTGAACTCAGTGAACGTCAACATGTACTGAGCTGGAGACGAGACACATCACATGATTCACTACACACTGATTCATGATTCACTACAGGCTGATTCACTACACACTGATTCATGATTCACTACAGGACAGGTGAACTCAGTGAACGTCAACATGTACTGAGCTGGAGACGAGACACATCACATGATTCACTACAGACTGATTCACTACAGGCTGATTCACTACACACTGATTCATGATTCACTACAGGACAGGTGAACTCAGTGAACGTCAAAATGTACTGAGCTGGAGACGAGACACATCACATGATTCACTACACACTGATTCATGATTCACTACAGGCTGATTCACTACACACTGATTCATGATTCACTACAGGACAGGTGAACTCAGTGAACGTCAACATGTACTGAGCTGGAGAAGAGACACACAGCACATTATTCACTACAGACTGATTCACTACCCACTAATTCATGATTCACTACAGGCTGATTCACTACACACTGATTCATGATTCACTACAGGACAGGTGAACTCAGTGAACGTCAACATGTACTGAGCTGGAGAAGAGACACACAGCACATTATTCACTACAGACTGATTCACTACAAACTGATTCATGATTCACTACACACTGATTCATGATTCACTACAGGACAGGTGAACTCAGTGAACGTCAACATGTACTGAGCTGGAGAAGAGACACACAGCACATTATTCACTACAGACTGATTCACTACAAACTGATTCATGATTCACTACACACTGATTCATGATTCACTACAGGACAGGTGAACTCAGTGAACGTCAACATGTACTGAGCTGGAGACGAGACACATCACATGATTCACTACAGACTGATTCACTACACATTGATTCATGATTCACTACAGGCTGATTCACTACACACTGATTCATGATTCACACTACAGGACAGGTGAACTCAGTGAACGTCAACATGTACTGAGCTGGAGACGAGACACATCACATGATTCACTACAGACTGATTCACTACACACTGATTCATGATTCACTACAGGCTGATTCACTACACACTGATTCATGATTCACACTACAGGACAGGTGAACTCAGTGAACGTCAACATGTACTGAGCTGGAGAAGAGACACACAGCACATGATTCACTACACACTGATTCATGATTCACTACAGACTGATTCATGATTCACTACAGGACAGACTGATTCACTACAGACTGTTTCACTACAGACTGATTCATGATTCACTACAGGACAGACTGATTCACTACAAGACAGACTGATTCACTACAGACTGATTCACTACAGGACAGACTGATTCACTACAGACTGATTCACTACAGACTGATTCATGATTCACTACAGACTGATTCATGATTCACTACAGGACAGACTGATTCACTACAGACAAGTGAACTCAGTGTTTATGACTGTGGAATAAAGCGGACTGGACTCACCCTGGATCTCAGGAATCTCCCCGACCCAGGAGTTGGTCAGCAGACCCAGACCCGGAACAGAAGTGGTTCCCAGGATCACCTGACCCATGAACGAGGCGTCGGCCGGGACCCGCGTCGGGTGGAACCGGGTCTCCAGAACCTTCTTCTCACAGTGCAGGCGCGAGTAATCGATCTCATACATGATGCCCTGTGGATCAGGGATAGACACTCAAACCCCAGAATGACTCCACACATGCAGAACGTGTCGAGCTCTCAGGATTACAGGAGCTTCTACACTAAAGCTTCGGCATCTGTGGTTCCATGAAGAACCTTTAACATTCATGCAATCTTTCCACGGTTCATCAAAGAGCTGATGACTGAACCTCATTAGTGTGTGTGTGTGTGTGTGTGTGTGTGTGTGTGTGTGTGTGTGTGTGTTACTCACCTGTCTGAAGTGCATGAGCAGATCCATCAAGATGGTCTCGTTATAGATGGTCATGTGGTTCCTGAAGCGGATCTGCTGAGCGTGAGCATCATACGAGTACGTGGCGGCAGAGGTGATGATTCCATCAGCGGCCGTCTGGAGGACAAACAACAGCATCACTGAAACCGTCACGAATATGACATCAAAATTATGACTGAAACCATCACGAATAAGATTAAAATTATGACTGAAAAAGTCAAGTTTGTGACAAATCAAAATTATGACTGAAAAAGTCACGAATATGACACATCAAAATTATGACTGAAACCGTCACGAATATGACATCAAAATTATGACTGAAACCATCACGAATATGACATCAAAATTATGACTGAAACCATCACGAATAAGATTAAAATTATGACTGAAAAAGTCAAGTTTGTGACAAATCAAAATTATGACTGAAAAAGTCTAGAATATGACATCAAAATTATGACTGAAACCATCACGAATATGACATCAAAATTATGACTGAAACCATCACGAATATGACATCAAAATTATGACTGAAACCATCACGAATAAGATTAAAATTATGACTGAAAAAGTCAAGTTTGTGACAAATCAAAATTATGACTGAAAAAGTCTAGAATATGACACATCAAAATTATGACTGAAACCATCAGGAATATGACATAAATCAAAATTATGAATGAAAAAGTCTAGAATGACAAATCAAAATTATGACTGAAAAAAGTCAAGAATATGAAAAAAATCTAAATTATGACTGAAAAAGTCTGACGTTAAAATTATGACTGAAAAAAGTCAAGAATATGAAAAAAATCTAATTTATGACTGAAAAAGTCTAGAATATGACATAAATCAAAATGATGACAAAAAAAGTCAAGAATATGAAAAAAATCTAAATTATGACTGAAAAAGTCTGACGTTAAAATTATGACTGAAAAAGTCAAGTTTATGACATCAAAATTATGACTGAAAAAGCGAAGAGTATGATAAAAATCTAAATTATGACTGAAAAAGTCTAGAATATTACGTCAAAATTATGACTGAAAAAGTGTAGAATATGACATCAAAATTATGACATAATTCAAAATTGTGACTGAAAAAGTCAAAAATATGACATAAACCAAAATTATGACATACTAAATTGAAATTATGACAAATTATGACTTAAGAATTATTACATAACATTTTTTATTGACTTGAAATGTTATGACATTAAAAAGTCAAAATTATAAAATGATAATATACTGAATCAAAATTATGGCATTAAAAGTCATAATTATGAGATTTAAAGTCTAAATGATTGCAACTGCATAAAAATTTACACAACTGAAATGATTATATAAAAAGTCATAATTATGACATTAAAAGGTGAGATATGACATAAAAAGTTTAAATAATAACAACATAAAGGGTCAAAAGTATGACATAAAAACTAAATTATAAAAAAGGTAAAAGTTTAAAAGTCGTTATGACATTAAAAAGCCAAAATTATGACATACTAAGTTAAAATTATAACATAAAAAGTCTTGAATTATAACGTAAAAAACTAAAACTAAATCATATGACAAAAAGTCATAATTACCATATAACATTAAAAGGTAAAAAAATATGACATTTACAGTGGAAATAACATAAAAAGTAAAAAATGATAAAAAAGTCAAAATTGACACAAAGTAAAAAAAAATCATGACAAGTCAAATGATTAAAGTCATAACTATGACAAGAGAGAGAGAGAGAGAGAGAGAGAGAGAGAGAGAGAGAGAGAGAGAGAGAGAGAGAGAGAGAGACTCACCATAGACACGCTGCCCACATACTGAGCCGGAGACTCTGGAGAAAGAGAGAGAAACAGAACACTGTTAGAGAGAGAGAGTTGAATCATCATCACAGAGGAATGAATGCTGGGAAATATTCACCGCAGGGCCGAGGCTGAGCGCTGATGAAGCTGCAGGACACGAGCAGGATCAAAACCCTCATGATGAAGAAGATGAAGATGAAGAGCGTTCACACTCTCTCTTATACACACACACACACACACACACACACACACACACACACACACACACACACACACACACACACACACACACACACCTGCACAGGTCAGACACACCTCACCATTCTGTCATAAACTGCAGATTAAATGCCTGTCAGATTTATGATTTCAACTTTATGACTCACTTTAGCCTGCAGAGATACGGATAAATTCCATCATATTCGTCAATAATAACGATAAGCATTTTTCCAGATTCCCGAAGACGTGATTTTGGTCTGTAACTCTAAATGTGTAAAATCATAACAAAAATATGTTCTGAAAACGTTCACATTAAATTATAAAAAAATTATTTATGAATGTTCTCAGAATAATCAAAACGTCCGAAAAAAGAAAAAAAAATTTTTTAAAGTTAAAGGAACGTTACATTGTATCATTCTTCAGACATTATGATAATGTTACATTGTATCATTCTTCAAACATTATGATAATGTTACATTGTATCATTCCTCAAACATTATGAGAACGTTACATTGTATCATTCTTCAGACATTATGATAATGTTACATTGTATCATTCTTCAAACATTATGGAACGTTGCATTGTATCATTCTTCAAACATTATGATAATGTTACATTGTATCATTCGTAAAACATTATGAGAACGTAACATTGTATCATTCCTCAAACATTATGAGAACGTAACATTGTATCATTCCTCAAACATTATGAGAACGTAACATTGTATCATTCCTCAAACATTATGAGAACGTTACATTGTATCATTCTTCAGACATTATGGAACGTTACATTGTATCATTCCTCAAACATGAGAACGTTACATTGTATCATTCTTCAGACATTATGAGAACATTACATTGTATCATTTCTCAGACATTATGAGAACGTTACATTGTATCATTTCTCAGACATTATGGAACGTTACATTGTATATAGTCTCAGCCTCAGACGTCACGCCCACGGAACGTCTGATGCATATGGTACACTTAACTGGAAACACTTCAGGAATGTCGAAGTCGTCATCTGATTGGTTGAATTTTATCGGATTTCCGGGGGGCGCGAGTGTCGCGTTTATTTTCGGTCCGCCGGGAAACAAATGTCATGACGCCAAAACCCCTCGTGGAAGAAGAAAGCCGTTGTTTTTACAACTGAGACAATGAGCGCTTACCACGATCATCTAAACGCTGTATTTTCAAAAGTATGTGAAGTTCGCGGCTCCATTGATGCAGTAAACTTGCACAAGGTTCTTGAATGAATAATTTATTAGATGCACGCCGGTCTGTTATTGTAGGGACATCAACATTATATTGTCACGCCCCTAAATATGACGCGGTACAAAACAAACTGTGATTGGTTGTGTTACATGTCAGTCAAACGTCCTCTTGGGCGGTCCTTGGCCAAGAAATGCTGCGATAGAGTCCAGACCTTCTGCCGTCAGTCTGAAGGTCTGGCTATGCGAGACTACATTGTATATGAGAACGATACATCGTATCATTCTTCACACATTATGAGAATGTTACATTGTATCATTCCTCAGACATTATGGAACGTTACATTGTATCATTCTTCAAACATTATGAGAACGTTACATTGTATCATTCTTCAAACATGAGAATGTTACATTGTATCATTCTTCAAACATGAGAATGTTACATTGTATCATTCTTCAAACATTATGGAACGTTACATTGTATCATTCCTCAGACATTATGGAACGTTACATTGTATCATTCTTCAAACATTATGGAACGTTACATTGTATCATTCCTCAGACATTATGGAACGTTACATTGTATCATTCCTCAGACATTATGGAACGTTACATTGTATCATTCCTCAGACATTATGGAACGTTACATCGTATCATTCTTCAAACATTATGGAACGTTACATTGTATCATTCCTCAGACATTATGGAACGTTACATTGTATCATTCTTCAAACATTATGGAACGTTACATTTGAATGTTCTCTGAACGTCTGAAACAAGAAACTTTTCAAAAATGTTAGATGAACAGCCAACTAAAACGTTTCAGGAAAAATGTTCCAAAACAATGATCATATGTCAATGAAACTATTACAGGTTTTTTCACCTGCTTACACACATTTTTAAAACTTTGCCTCTTTTTTTTCAAAACGTGAAAAAAATTGCCAAAAATATGTGTGTGTGTGTGTGTGAGGCTCTGATGAATTACTGTGGTGTTTTGATTGGTTGTGTTTGAAAAATGAAATCGAGACTTCCTGTTAGATTTATGTGTTACAGAGAGAACTGTGTGCTATGGTTTGCAAAAGTGTTTTATGAAATTGAAAACTGAGTCGAAGGCCGAAGATTAGTGTGCGGTTTTGCAGATTTGGTGAGTGTGTTTCTGGTGTTTGAGTGTCAGGTTTCAGAATTTGTGTGACAAGGATTTTGTGTGTAAAAGCAGTTGAAAAACACTAATATATAAATGATCTCACTATAATATTTACTTAATTCAAATCATATTTAATCTGTCAGTAATCTTAAGAATCGGTTTTACTTTTTTGGTGAAAACATGTCTTTTGATATATTGGTGTTATGAAAGTATGATGATGATTATGAGTTTGACAGTGACTGGCCAGTTAATGAGTTTTCCATCATAAACGAGCAGATCTGAGGAATAAAGACTCATAATCAGCGCAGGACGCTAAAGTTCACGAGTTCTGATAAGATTAAACACCAGGACAATAATGAACACATATTTCCATCATTAATGAAGATTTATCAATGATAAACGAGCATGAGGACGTGCGGAACATGTGGAAGTGCATGATGGGACTGTAAATCTGACTGCTATTCAAACACACACACACACACACACACACACACCACAAACACAAAAACTCATCTTTTGTTCAGTTTATTTGTTTTTGTCCAAGTACACTCAGAACTGTACATCAGCTTGCTTATAATACAGTCACTTTATTAAATTGATCAAAAAAACAAAACAAAGAAAAAAAAAAACAGTTTTCCTCCGTCCTGAAAGTGTGAGGAGAGACCGGAGTCGGTCCTGAAAGTGTGAGGAGACACTGAGACTGGAGTCGGTCCTGAACCTCGGCTCGTCTTCACAATCATGATTCCTTTAAAATCAGTCTTTATCAATTCATGGACTGAACGGGAAGAAAGACACTTGAAGCAGAGCGGATCTCAGTGTGTGTGTGTGTGTGCGTGTGCGTGTGTGTGTGTGTGAGTGTGAGTGAAACACCAGCATCCCAGAATTCCTCAAACTCATCCAGAGAAAATGAAGCGTGCGAAACATGATCAAAGTAACGATAAAAATAAACCAAACGTACAGAAGCTTCAGCAACTCCTCGCTCACTTTCACTTAAAAAAACAAGTGTGTGTGTGTGTGTGTGTGTGTGTGAGAGTGTATCAGTCTCTGCTGGCGTCCAGTGATGGACAAACAAGGCTGTGTGTGAGTGAGTATGTGTGTGTGTGTGTGTGTGTGTGTGTGTGTGTGTGTGTGTGTGTGTGTGTGTGTGTGTGTGTGTGTGTGTGTGTGTGTGTGTGTGTATCAGTCTCTGCTGGCTGGGATGGTCGTCTCACTGTAAACACAGAGCGTGAGTGTGTGTGTCGAAGGCTTCTGTTCACTCGTCGGATCCGGCCGAGCGCTTCTGAGTCCTCTTACGCGGAGACCGTCTGGGAGACGCTTTATCTGAGACACACACACACACACCAGTGTCAGTGACACGAGATACACACACACATGATCAACAAGCACGTTAAGAGAGCGGAGGACAGAAAGCGGCGCTCACCTCTCCGACTCGCCACTGACCGGCCAGAGGAAATAAAGAGAGAGAGTGTGAGATCAGAGAGAAGAAGCAGATCCACAAACCCAGAGCAAAAAAATCAATCAATACATCAATAATCTAACAGCAGATCCACAAACCCAGAGCAATAATCAATAATCTATAATCAATAATCTAACAGCAGATCCACAAACCCAGAGCAATAATCAATAATCTATAATCTATAATCTAACAGCAGATTCACAGGTCTCATGTCACACAGCTAAACAAATAATCTCATTTTTATTTCTCAGCGTTTTATTTTGATTGTTTATAATTTAAAATAATGAATGGAGCTGCACAACTCATTTTAAAATATTACAGATATAAGTATAATGATCATTATTATAAGTTTGACTTCTAAATATAAAATATGAAGAGAAAATATACATTACCGTTGAAATTAAAATAGTCAAAAATATATAAATTTGATCATTATAATAATAATCTTAAATTATAACACTAATTCTTCATTTTCAAACATTTAAATCATTGAGCTTTAATTTTGGTGGGAAATAGTTTCTTTTGTATGCGATTAATCGCTGCTCAGCACTAATTGTAATGTAACGAGTGATTAGCCTTTCATGGATTGGTGGACGAGCGTTTGGTAAAGCCGGCGGACTGTGATTGGCTGAAACTCACTGATCTGGTTGAGTGTTTCCTGTGGGATCCAGCTCATGTCCACATCATTGTGGTTGGAGGTTCCCATCTCGACTTTAGGTGCGGGTCGCCTCCTCTGTGCACACACACACACACACACACACACACACACACACACACACACACACACACAGCATCAGTAACATGAAGACTCCAGCAGATGATGATGATGATGATGATGATGATGATGATGATGATGATGACGACCTCACCTTGCGTGACTCGAGCAGCTGATGAAGGCCGACCACCAGAAGCAGGCCTAGACCTGACAGGAACACGTATAGGAAGATCCTGGAGAGACACACACACACACACACACACACACACACACACACGTGAGCTAAGCGCCACCTGCTGCTGGAACACACAAAATGAGCCGCACTAAAGCCTCACGTCTCTCCGTCCAGACCGTCTTCTCTCTCCGTGATGGTGACCGTCTGGTTGAACACGGCGTCCTGGAACACGTTACCCTGAAACAGAGAAGAGAAAGAGTGAGGAAGAGGACGGGAGTGGAAGAGGAAGAGAAACAGGGAGTGGAAGAGGAAGAGAAACAGGAAGGAAACAGCAGTGAAAGAGGAAGTAAACAGCAGTGAAAGAGGAAGAGGAAGTAAACAGCAGGGAAAAAGAAAGAGGAAGTAAACAGCAGGGAAAAAGAAAGAGGAAGTAAACAGCAGTGAGAAACAGGAAGGAAACAGCATTGAGAAACAGGAAGGAAACAGCAGTGAAAGAGGAAGAGGAAGTAAACTGCAGTGAGAAACAGGAAGAAGTAAACAGCAGGGAAAAAGAAAGAGGAAGGAAACAGCAGTGAGAAACAGGAAGGAAACAGCAGTGAGAAACAGGAAGGAAACAGCAGTGAGAAACAGGAAGAGGAAGTAAACAGCAGGGAAAAAGAAAGAGGAAGGAAACAGCAGTGAGAAACAGGAAGTAAACAGCAGTGAGAAACAGGAAGTAAACAGCAGTGAGAAACAGGAAGGAAACAGGAAGTAAACAGCAGTGAGTAACAGGAAGTAAACAGCAGTGAGAAACAGGAAGTAAACAGCAGTGAGAAACAGGAAAGAAACAGCAGTGAGAAACAGGAAAGAAACAGCAGTGAAAGAGGAAAAGGAAGTAAACCAGCAGTGAGAAACAGGAAGAAGTAAACAGCAGGGAAAAAGAAAGAGGAAGGAAACAGCAGTGAGAAATAGGAAGGAAACAGCAGTGAGAAACAGGAAGAGGAAGTAAACAGCAGGGAAAAAGAAAGAGGAAGGAAACAGCAGTGAGACACAGGAAGGAAACAGCAGTGAGAAACAGGAAGGAAACAGCAGTGAGAAACAGGAAGTAAACAGCAGTGAGAAACAGGAAGTAAACAGCAGTGAGAAACAGGAAGTAAACAGGAAGGAAACAGCAGTGAGAAACAGGAAGTAAACCGCAGTGAAACAGGAAGTGGTGAGACTCACGCTGATGTCCCTGTAGTTGAGGTTGATGACGAGGCCGAAGGGTCTTCCACCCATGGGCTCGGCCGGGATGAAGGAATACTCGAACGTGGCCTGGCGCTGAGGAGGAACCTCGGTCCCCAGCTGGAGGGCCGTGAAGTTCTGGATGTAGAACTGGAAGTCCTGCGGGTAGCGGAACGAGGCGTCCAGGGAGTCCACAATGAAGTTCTCCGAGCCTTTGTTGGTGAATCCCAACAGGAACTTCACAATGTTGTTGGCGGGAAAATCTGACATTCAGAAAGAGAAGAAACGCTCAGTCTGTGTGAATGAACATTAATGTTTCTAAATGGAGTTTATTGAACCTTTAAACAAGTTTGCATGCATTTGTTGAGCATCATATCTGATCCTTCAGGCTCTTATGGCTCATATAGTCTCAGTGAGAATATGGAGGAAAAAACTGAGCAAACTGAGCAAAATATGCAGTGTGTTGAGGATGCTGATATTTATATGAATGCAAATCAATGAGATCTTTATAAAAGACTACTAATATAATATCAGTCATCACTCGATAACTGTCAGTCTTAGCAAGATGATATTTAGATGTTTAGTTTTATGATCAAAGCTCTGTAGATTTAAAACAATGTAATGCAATACAGCGATGATTGAGAGATGAACAAACCCTTCCTCAAAAGCCTGATGATCATATTTGATACTTAAATATGTAGAATGTATATGTATAGTTGCTTCAGTCCAGTAGAAATATTACTAACAATATCAAAGTTATTCTTGCGTACTTACTTGATTAAATCAGAGCAGATCTGACACAGAAAGACACGAGCTGAAGGAGGACGCTTGTACAGTTACACTGAAAGACTTTTACTGGATAAAAGAGTCCAAGCCAGTGGTTCCCAACCTCCGGCACGCACACACACACACACACATGCAAGAACTTTAACGGACCGACTGACTTAATACAAATACTTAAGACTTAATATAGTCTAAATATCATCTAATCAGAATCAGCTGCTCTAGTCTTGATTCATATCCATCAGACATCTGTCCTCTAACCTGAGAGGATTCCCTCAGCGCTTAACACTGGAGTCTCCTCTAATTGGCCACTGCGTTCAGGAACTCAACATATGTTAGAGATGCGGAATCATTCGGTTGAAAATAGCAAAAAAAAGCACTTTTCACTTAAAAGACAGAATAAATGTTACCGAACAACGGCGCTTTATGAACGCAGCAAACACGTCGTCAGTGTGGAAGCATTTTAGTGTCAGAGAAGACACAAACACGTCCGTCTGAATTATAGACGAGCATCTGCAAAAACTTCAGACGTGTGTATACGTTTAACGAGGATCTTTAAGGAGACTTGATCAAGTTAAGTGCAGTAAGTTGTGTTAATCAAGCATCAAAACATGTGAAATAAATAAATAAACTGTACCTGAAAAACATGATTTATTTCATTAGTATGTTTTCATCAGTTGTTTGTAATTTGCTTCATTCTTTTCTTTATATTGGCCTAGCAAACATAAAAACTCTATATACAGTGAGGAAAAAAAGTATTTGAACACCCTGCTATTTTGCAAGTTCTCCCACTTAGAAATCATGGAGGGGTCTGAAATTGTCATCGTAGGTGCATGTCCACTGTGAGAGACAAAATAAAAAAAATAAAAAAAATCCAGAAATCACAATGTCTGATTTTTTTTTTACTATTTATTTGTATGATACAGCTGCAAATAAGTATTTGAACACCTGAGAAAATCAATGTCAATATTTGGTACAGTAGCCTTTGTTTGCAATTACAGAGGTCAAACGTTTCCTGTAGTTTTTCACCAGGTTTGCACACACTGCAGGAGGGATTTTGGCCCACTCCTCCACACAGATCTTCTCTAGATCAGTCAGGTTTCTGGGCTGTCGCTGAGAAACACGGAGTTTGAGCTCCCTCCAAAGATTCTCTATTGGGATTAGGTCTGGAGACTGGCTAGGCCACGCCAGAACCTTGATATGCTTCTTACAGAGCCACTCCTTGGTTATCCTGGCTGTGTGCTTCGGGTCATTGTCATGTTGGAAGACCCAGCCTCGACCCATCTTCAATGCTCTAACTGAGGGAAGGAGGTTGTTCCCCAAAATCTCGCAATACATGGCCCCGGTCATCCTCTCCTTAATACAGTGCAGTCGCCCTGTCCCATGTGCAGAAACCCCCCCCCAAAGCATGATGCTACCACCCCCATGCTTCACAGTAGGGATGGTGTTCTTGGGATGGTACTCATCATTCTTCTTCCTCCAAACACGGTTAGTGGAATTATGACCAAAAAGTTCTATTTTGGTCTCATCTGACCACATGACTTTCTCCCATGACTCCTCTGGATCATCCAAATGGTCATTGGCAAACTTAAGACGGGCCTTGACATGTGCTGGTTTAAGCAGGGGAACCTTCCGTGCCATGCATGATTTCAAACCATGACGTCTTAGTGTATTACCAACAGTAACCTTGGAAACGGTGGTCCCAGCTCTTTCCAGCCTTGTGGAGGTGTACAATTTTGTCTCTAGTGTCTTTGGACAGCTCTTTGGTCTTGGCCATGTTAGTAGTTGGATTCTTACTGATTGTATGGGGTTGACAGGTGTCTTTATGCAGCTAACGACCTCAAACAGGTGCATCTAATTTAGGATAATAAATGGAGTGGAGGTGGACATTTTAAAGGCAGACTAACAGGTCTTTGAGGGTCAGAATTCTAGCTGATAGACAGGTGTTCAAATACTTATTTTTCTCACTGTATGTATATATATATATATATATATATATATATAAGAGTTTTTATGTTTATGTTTATATATATATATATATATATATATATATATATATATATCGCTATCATGAAATATAATGTTGCACTCTTTTCAATGCACTTCATTGTTGTAGGCGTACAGAGTCCGTCACATCCGTCCAGCAGTGAGTTACAGAACTAACCACATCCGTCCAGCAGTGAGTTACAGAACTAACCACATCCGTCCAGCAGTGAGTTACAGAACTAACCACATCCGTCCAGCAGTGAGTTACAGAACTAACCACATCCGTCCAGCAGTGAGTTACAGAACTAACCACATCCGTCCAACAGTGAGTTACAGAACTAACCACATCCTTCCAGCAGTGAGTTACAGAACTAACCACATCCGTCCAGCAGTGAGTTACAGAACTAACCACATCCGTCCAGCAGTGAGTTACAGAACTAACCACATCCGTCCAGCAGTGAGTTACAGAACTAACCACATCCGTCCAGCAGTGAGTTACAGAACTAACCACATCCGTCCAACAGTGAGTTACAGAACTAATCACATCCGTCCAGCAGTGAGTTACAGAACTAACCACATCCGTCCAGCAGTGAGTTACAGAACTAATCACATCCGTCCAGCAGTGAGTTACAGGCCTAACCACATCCGTCCAGCAGTGAGTTACAGGCCTAACCACATCCGTCCAGCAGTGAGTTACAGGCCTAACCACATCCGTCCAGCAGTGAGTTACAGAACTAACCACATCCGTCCAGCAGTGAGTTACAGAACTAACCACATCCTTCCAGCAGTGAGTTACAGAACTAACCACATCCTTCCAGCAGTGAGTTACAGAACTAACCACATCCGTCCAGCAGTGAGTTACAGGCCTAACCACATCCGTCCAGCAGTGAGTTACAGAACTAACCACATCCTTCCAGCAGTGAGTTACAGAACTAACCACATCCTTCCAGCAGTGAGTCACAGAACTAACCACATCCGTCCAGCAGTGAGTCACAGAACTAACCACATCCGTCCAGCAGTGAGTCACAGAACTAATCACATCCGTCCAGCAGTGAGTCACAGAACTAACCACATCCGTCCAGCAGTGAGTTACAGAACTAACCACATCCTTCCAGCAGTGAGTTACAGAACTAACCACATCCTTCCAGCAGTGAGTTACAGAACTAACCACATCCGTCCAGCAGTGAGTCACAGAACTAACCACATCCGTCCAGCAGTGAGTTACAGGCCTAACCACATCCGTCCAGCAGTGAGTTACAGAACTAACCACATCCTTCCAGCAGTGAGTTACAGAACTAACCACATCCGTCCAGCAGTGAGTTACAGAACTAACCACATCCGTCCAGCAGTGAGTTACAGAACTAACCACATCCGTCCAGCAGTGAGTTACAGAACTAACCACATCCGTCCAACAGTGAGTTACAGAACTAACCACATCCGTCCAACAGTGAGTTACAGAACTAACCACATCCGTCCAACAGTGAGTTACAGAACTAATCACATCCGTCCAGCAGTGAGTTACAGAACTAACCACATCCGTCCAGCAGTGAGTTACAGAACTAACCACATCCGTCCAACAGTGAGTTACAGAACTAACCACATCCGTCCAACAGTGAGTTACAGGCCTAACAGGCTCAAAGAAAATATATTTTATTTTAACAACTTAAGTTATATTGTGCTTTGCTGGTATAATGTTGGTGTAACACTTTACAATCAGGTTCATTAATTAACATTAATGTATGAACTAACATGAGCAATACATGCGTTACAGTATTTATTAATCTTTGTTAATGTTAGTTAATAATAATCCAGCTGTTCATTGTTTGTTCATGTTAGTTCACAGCGCATTAACTAATGCTAACAAGATTTTAATAAAGTATTAGTAAATATTGAAACAAATATTAATAAATGCTGTATACGTGCAGTTCATTATTAGTTCATGTTAACTAATGTTAACTAACAAACCTTACTGTAAAGTGTTACCAAATTGTTCAGTTAAATAAATATTTTTTAAAAGTTCAATTAATATTTTTAAATAGTTTTGTAACTGATTCTTTCTTTGAAAAGCAAGACAAAAATAGTGAAAAAAGCACATTTTGACTAGTTAAAGGATTAGTTCACCCCAAAATGAAAATTTCCTAATAATTTACTCATCCCAATGCCATCCAAGATATCCATGTCTTTCTTTCCTCAGTGGGAGAGAAATTAAGTTTTTTGAGGAAAACATTTCTGGATTTCTCTTCTAACAATGTTTTCCATTAGTCACCATCGTCTTTAAGTCCAAATCAATGCAGTTTCAAAAGTCTCTTAAGTGTTTAAATGGGCTGTACGCGATCAACAAACGGACAGGGAACTACATCATCATGTTGACAGGTCACGCCGGCGCCGCCCCACTGTTTACAATGCGACCGTACGTAGGAGGATAGTTCAAATAGTATTGTTTGCTATTATATATATAGTAATAGTATTCAGTGAATATGAATAGTATATGGATAACATTCTGATGAATATGAATAGTAGTTCAAATAGTATTGCCGGCGCCGGCGTGACCTTTCAACGTGATGACGTAGTTCCCTGTCCGTTTGTTGATCAGCTCAATCCCAACTATTGAAGGTGAAAAGTCTATAAATGATATATATTTTTTGAAAATGACCTATCGTTTCGCCAGACAACAACCTCTTCTTCAGCTGTGATCGCGTACAGCCCGTTTAAACACTTCAAAGACTTTTGAAACTGCATTGATTTGGATGGTGACTAATGGAAAACATTGTTAGAAGAAAAATCCAGAAATGTTTTCCTCAAAAAACGTAATTTCTCTCCCACTGAGGAAAGAAAGACATGGATATCTTGGATGGCATTGGGATGAGTAAATTATTAGGAAATTTTCATTTTGGGGTGAACTAATCCTTTAATTCATGCACTGGTGAAAAATGCTCAAAATAAATGGGAAAAACGCATCCCTAATCGAGGCCTGTGATTGGCTGAGCTGCTCAGTACTGCAGAAGCAGGATGTAA
>NC_138735.1:34546393-34553893 GCF_965113295.1 Leuciscus leuciscus
AACTCTCACTCATCGACAGCAGGTGTGTGTGTGTGTGTGTGTGAGACTCTTCACCTTCTCCTTTGACGAAGAGGATGGTGGTGTCGGCGTTGGGTGAAGCCTTCATCTCTCCCACCGAGGCTTCATCTTCCTCTTCTTCCTTTTCTTCAGTCTGAGGGACGAGACCAACACATCAAGTCATGAACGTGAGTCACTCAAACACCAGATGATGTTCGTTCTCTTAACGGTTCAGTGTTCGTTCGTTCTCTTACTGATTCAGTGTTTGTTCGTTCTCTTACTAATTCAGTGTTTGTTCGTTCGTTCTCTTACTGATTCAGTGTTTGTTCGTTCGTTCTCTTACTGATTCAGTGTTTGTTTGTTCGTTCTCTTACTAGTTCAGCGTTTGTTCGTTCGTTCTCTTACTAGTTCAGCGTTTGTTCGTTCGTTCTCTTACTAGTTCAGTGTTTGTTCGTTCGTTCTCTTACTAGTTCAGTGTTTGTTCGTTCGTTCTCTTACTAGTTCAGTGTTTGTTCGTTCGTTCTCTTACTAGTTCAGTGTTTGTTCGTTCGTTCTCTTACTAGTTCAGTGTTTGTTCGTTCGTTCTCTTACTAGTTCAGTGTTTGTTCGTTCGTTCTCTTACTAGTTCAGTGTTTGTTCGTTCGTTCTCTTACTAGTTCAGTGTTTGTTCGTTCGTTCTCTTACTAGTTCAGTGTTTGTTCGTTCTCTAACTACTTCAGTGTTTGTTCGTTCTCTAACTAGTTCAGTGTTTGTTCGTTCTCTAACTAGTTCAGTGTTCGTTCGTTCTCTAACTAGTTCAGTGTTCGTTCGTTCGTTCTCTAACTAGTTCAGTGTTCGTTCGTTCTCTAACTAGTTCAGCGTTTGTTTGTTCGTTCTCTAACTAGTTCAGTGTTTGTTCGTTTTCTTACTAGTTCAGCGTTCGTTCGTTCTCTAACTAGTTCAGCGTTCGTTCGTTCTCTTACTAGTTCAGCGTTTGTTTGTTCGTTCTCTTACTAGTTCAGCGTTTGTTTGTACGTTCTCTAACTAGTTCAGCGTTTGTTTGTTCGTTCTCTTACTAGTTCAGGGTTTGTTCGTTCTCTTACTAGTTCAGTGTTTGTTCGTTCTCTTACTAATTCAGTGTTTGTTCGTTCATTCTCTTACTGATTCAGTGTTTGTTCGTTCGTTCTCTTACTGATTCAGTGTTTGTTCGTTCGTTCTCTTACTAGTTCAGTGTTTGTTCGTTCGTTCTCTTACTAGTTCAGTGTTTGTTCGTTCTCTAACTACTTCAGTGTTTGTTCGTTCTCTAACTAGTTCAGTGTTTGTTCGTTCTCTAACTAGTTCAGTGTTCGTTCGTTCTCTAACTAGTTCAGTGTTCGTTCGTTCGTTCTCTAACTAGTTCAGTGTTCGTTCGTTCTCTAACTAGTTCAGCGTTTGTTTGTTCGTTCTCTAACTAGTTCAGTGTTTGTTCGTTTTCTTACTAGTTCAGCGTTCGTTCGTTCTCTAACTAGTTCAGCGTTCGTTCGTTCTCTTACTAGTTCAGCGTTTGTTTGTTCGTTCTCTTACTAGTTCAGCGTTTGTTTGTACGTTCTCTAACTAGTTCAGCGTTTGTTTGTTCGTTCTCTTACTAGTTCAGGGTTTGTTCGTTCTCTTACTAGTTCAGTGTTTGTTCGTTCTCTTACTAATTCAGTGTTTGTTCGTTCGTTCTCTTACTGATTCAGTGTTTGTTCGTTCGTTCTCTTACTGATTCAGTGTTTGTTTGTTCGTTCTCTTACTAGTTCAGCGTTTGTTCGTTCGTTCTCTTACTAGTTCAGTGTTTGTTCGTTCGTTCTCTTACTAGTTCAGTGTTTGTTCGTTCGTTCTCTTACTAGTTCAGTGTTTGTTCGTTCGTTCTCTTACTAGTTCAGTGTTTGTTCGTTCGTTCTCTTACTAGTTCAGTGTTTGTTCGTTCGTTCTCTTACTAGTTCAGTGTTTGTTCGTTCTCTAACTACTTCAGTGTTTGTTCGTTCTCTAACTAGTTCAGTGTTTGTTCGTTCTCTAACTAGTTCAGTGTTCGTTCGTTCTCTAACTAGTTCAGTGTTCGTTCGTTCGTTCTCTAACTAGTTCAGTGTTCGTTCGTTCTCTAACTAGTTCAGCGTTTGTTTGTTCGTTCTCTAACTAGTTCAGTGTTTGTTCGTTTTCTTACTAGTTCAGCGTTCGTTCGTTCTCTAACTAGTTCAGCGTTCGTTCGTTCTCTTACTAGTTCAGCGTTTGTTTGTTCGTTCTCTTACTAGTTCAGCGTTTGTTTGTACGTTCTCTAACTAGTTCAGCGTTTGTTTGTTCGTTCTCTTACTAGTTCAGGGTTTGTTCGTTCTCTTACTAGTTCAGTGTTTGTTCGTTCGTTCTCTTACTAGTTCAGTGTTTGTTCGTTCGTTCTCTTACTAGTTCAGTGTTTGTTCGTTCGTTCTCTTACTAGTTCAGTGTTTGTTCGTTCGTTCTCTTACTAGTTCAGTGTTTGTTCGTTCGTTCTCTTACTAGTTCAGTGTTTGTTCGTTCTCTAACTACTTCAGTGTTTGTTCGTTCTCTAACTAGTTCAGTGTTTGTTCGTTCTCTAACTAGTTCAGTGTTCGTTCGTTCTCTAACTAGTTCAGTGTTCGTTCGTTCGTTCTCTAACTAGTTCAGTGTTCGTTCGTTCTCTAACTAGTTCAGCGTTTGTTTGTTCGTTCTCTAACTAGTTCAGTGTTTGTTCGTTTTCTTACTAGTTCAGCGTTCGTTCGTTCTCTAACTAGTTCAGCGTTCGTTCGTTCTCTTACTAGTTCAGCGTTCGTTCGTTCTCTAACTAGTTCAGCGTTTGTTTGTACGTTCTCTAACTAGTTCAGCGTTTGTTTGTTCGTTCTCTTACTAGTTCAGGGTTTGTTCGTTCTCTTACTAGTTCAGTGTTTGTTCGTTTTCTTACTAGTTCAGCGTTCGTTCGTTCTCTAACTAGTTCAGTGTTTGTTTGTTCGTTCTCTTACTAGTTCAGTGTTTGTTCGTTCGTTCTCTTACTAGTTCAGTGTTTGTTCGTTCTCTTACTAGTTCAGTGTTTGTTCGTTCGTTCTCTTACTAGTTCAGTGTTTGTTCGTTCGTTCTCTTACTAGTTCAGTGTTTGTTCGTTCATTCTCTTACTAGTTCAGTGTTTGTTCGTTCTCTAACTAGTTCAGTGTTTGTTCATTCTCTAACTAGTTCAGTGTTTGTTCATTCTCTAACTAGTTCAGTGTTTGTTCGTTCTCTAACTAGTTCAGTGTTCGTTCGTTCTCTAACTAGTTCAGTGTTCGTTCGTTCGTTCTCTAACTAGTTCAGTGTTCGTTCGTTCTCTAACTAGTTCAGCGTTTGTTTGTTCGTTCTCTAACTAGTTCAGTGTTTGTTCGTTTTCTTACTAGTTCAGCGTCCGTTCGTTCTCTAACTAGTTCAGCGTTCGTTCGTTCTCTTACTAGTTCAGCGTTTGTTTGTTCGTTCTCTTACTAGTTCAGCGTTTGTTTGTACGTTCTCTAACTAGTTCAGCGTTTGTTTGTTCGTTCTCTTACTAGTTCAGGGTTTGTTCGTTCTCTAACTAGTTCAGCGTTTGTTTGTTCGTTCTTTAACTAGTTCAGCGTTCGTTCGTTCGTTCGTTCTCTTACTAGTTTAGTGTTTGTTCGTTCTCTTACTGGTTCAGTGTTTGTTCGTTCGTTCTCTAACTAGTTCAGTGTTTGTTCGTTCTCTAACTAGTTCAGTGTTCGTTCGTTCTCTAACTAGTTCAGTGTTCGTTCGTTCTCTAACTAGTTCAGTGTTCGTTCGTTCTCTTACTGGATCAGTGTTTGTTCGTTCGTTGTCTAACTAGTTCAGTGTTTGTTCGTTCTCTAACTAGTTCAAGCGTTTGTTCGTTCGTTCTCTAACTAGTTCAGCGTTCGTTCGTTCTCTTACTGGTTCAGTGTTTGTTCGTTCGTTCTCTAACTAGTTCAGTGTACGTTCGTTCTCTTACTGGTTCAGGGTTTGTTCGTTCGTTCTCTTACTAGTTCAGCGTTCGTTCGTTCTCTTACTAGTTCAGTGTTTGTTCGTTCTCTTACTGGTTCAGCGTTTGTTCGTTCGTTCTCTAACTAGTTCAGCGTTTGTTCGTTCGTTCTCTAACTAGTTCAGCGTTCGTTCGTTCTCCAACTAGTTCAGCGTTCGTTCTCCAACTAGTTCAGCGTTCGTTCGTTCTCTTACTAGTTCAGCGTTCGTTCGTTCTCTTACTGGTTCAGCGTTTGCTCATTCGTTCTTACTAGTTCAGTGTTTGCTCATTCGTTCTCTAACTAGTTCAGTGTTCGTTCGTTCTCTTACTGGTTCAGTGTTTGTTTGTTCGTTCTCTAACTAGTTCAGTGTTCGTTCGTTCTCTTACTGGTTCAGGGTTTGTTCGTTCGTTCTCTTACTAGTTCAGCGTTCGTTCGTTCTCTTACTAGTTCAGTTTTCGTTTGTTCTCTTACTAGTTCAGTGTTTGTTCGTTCTCTTACTAGTTCAGTGTTTGTTCGTTCTCTTACTAGTTCAGTGTTTGTTCGTTCTCTTACTAGTTCAGTGTTTGTTCGTTCTCTTACTAGTTCAGTGTTTGTTCGTTCTCTTACTAGTTCAGTGTTTGTTCGTTCTCTTACTAGTTCAGTGTTTGTTCGTTCTCTTACTAGTTCAGTGTTTGTTCGTTCTCTTACTAGTTCAGCGTTTGTTTGTTCGTTCGTTCTCTAACTAGTTCAGCGTTTGTTCGTTCGTTCTCTAACTAGTTCAGCGTTCGTTCGTTCTCTTACTGGTTCAGTGTTTGTTCGTTCGTTCTCTAACTAGTTCAGTGTTCGTTCGTTCTCTTACTGGTTCAGTGTTTGTTCGTTCGTTCTCTAACTAGTTCAGTGTTCGTTCGTTCTCTTACTGGTTCAGGGTTTGTTTGTTCGTTCTCTTACTAGTTCAACGTTCGTTCGTTCTCTTACTAGTTCAGTGTTTGTTCGTTCTCTTACTGGTTCAGCGTTCGTTCGTTCTCTTACTAGTTCAGTGTTTGTTCGTTCTCCAACTAGTTCAGCGTTCGTTCGTTCTCTTACTAGTTCAGCGTTCGTTCGTTCTCTTACTGGTTCAGCGTTTGCTCATTCGTTCTTACTAGTTCAGTGTTTGCTCATTCGTTCTCTTACTGGTTCAGTGTTTGTTCGTTCTCTAACTAGTTCAGTGTTCGTTCGTTCTCTTACTGGTTCAGTGTTTGTTTGTTCGTTCTCTAACTAGTTCAGTGTTCGTTCGTTCTCTTACTGGTTCAGGGTTTGTTCGTTCGTTCTCTTACTAGTTCAGCGTTCGTTCGTTCTCTTACTAGTTCAGTGTTTGTTCGTTCTCTTACTAGTTCAGTGTTTGTTCGTTCTCTTACTAGTTCAGTGTTTGTTCGTTCTCTTACTAGTTCAGTGTTTGTTCGTTCTCTTACTAGTTCAGCGTTTGTTCGTTCGTTCTCTAACTAGTTCAGCGTTCGTTCGTTCTCTTACTGGTTCAGTGTTTGTTCGTTCGTTCTCTAACTAGTTCAGTGTTCGTTCGTTCTCTTACTGGTTCAGTGTTTGTTCGTTCGTTCTCTAACTAGTTCAGTGTTCGTTCGTTCTCTTACTGGTTCAGGGTTTGTTTGTTCGTTCTCTTACTAGTTCAACGTTCGTTCATTCTCTTACTAGTTCAGTGTTTGTTCGTTCTCTTACTGGTTCAGCGTTCGTTCGTTCTCTTACTAGTTCAGTGTTTGTTCGTTCTCTTACTGGTTCAGCGTTTGTTCGTTCGTTCTCTAACTAGTTCAGCGTTTGTTCGTTCGTTCTCTAACTAGTTCAGCGTTCGTTCGTTCTCTAACTAGTTCAGCGTTCGTTCTCCAACTAGTTCAGCGTTCGTTCGTTCTCTTACTAGTTCAGCGTTCGTTCGTTCTCTTACTGGTTCAGTGTTTGCTCATTCGTTCTCTTACTGGTTCAGTGTTTGTTCGTTCTCTAACTAGTTCAGCGTTCGTTCGTTCTCCAACTAGTTCAGCGTTCGTTCTCCAACTAGTTCAGCGTTCGTTCGTTCTCTTACTAGTTCAGCGTTCGTTCGTTCTCTTACTGGTTCAGCGTTTGCTCATTCGTTCTTACTAGTTCAGTGTTTGCTCATTCGTTCTCTTACTGGTTCAGTGTTTGTTCGTTCTCTAACTAGTTCAGTGTTCGTTCGTTCTCTTACTGGTTCAGTGTTTGTTTGTTCGTTCTCTAACTAGTTCAGCGTTTGTTTGTTCGTTCTCTTACTAGTTCAGCGTTTGTTTGTACGTTCTCTAACTAGTTCAGCGTTTGTTTGTTCGTTCTCTTACTAGTTCAGTGTTTGTTCGTTCTCTTACTAGTTCAGTGTTTGTTCGTTTTCTTACTAGTTCAGCGTTCGTTCGTTCTCTAACTAGTTCAGCGTTCGTTCGTTCTCTTACTAGTTCAGCGTTTGTTTGTTCGTTCTCTTACTAGTTCAGCGTTTGTTTGTACGTTCTCTAACTAGTTCAGCGTTTGTTTGTTCGTTCTCTTACTAGTTCAGGGTTTGTTCGTTCTCTAACTAGTTCAGCGTTTGTTTGTTCGTTCTTTAACTAGTTCAGCGTTCGTTCGTTCGTTCGTTCTCTTACTAGTTTAGTGTTTGTTCGTTCTCTTACTGGTTCAGTGTTTGTTCGTTCGTTCTCTAACTAGTTCAGTGTTCGTTCGTTCTCTAACTAGTTCAGTGTTCGTTCGTTCTCTAACTAGTTCAGTGTTCGTTCGTTCTCTTACTGGATCAGTGTTTGTTCGTTCGTTCTCTAACTAGTTCAGTGTTTGTTCGTTCGTTCTCTAACTAGTTCAGTGTTTGTTCGTTCGTTCTCTTACTGGATCAGTGTTTGTTCGTTCGTTCTCTAACTAGTTCAAGCGTTTGTTCGTTCGTTCTCTAACTAGTTCAGTGTTCGTTCGTTCTCTTACTGGTTCAGTGTTTGTTCGTTCGTTCTCTAACTAGTTCAGTGTACGTTCGTTCTCTTACTGGTTCAGGGTTTGTTCGTTCGTTCTCTTACTAGTTCAGCGTTCGTTCGTTCTCTTACTAGTTCAGTGTTTGTTCGTTCTCTTACTGGTTCAGCGTTTGTTCGTTCGTTCTCCAACTAGTTCAGCGTTCGTTCGTTCTCCAACTAGTTCAGCGTTCGTTCTCCAACTAGTTCAGCGTTCGTTCTCTTACTAGTTCAGCGTTCGTTCGTTCTCTTACTGGTTCAGCGTTTGCTCATTCGTTCTTACTAGTTCAGTGTTTGCTCATTCGTTCTCTTACTGGTTCAGTGTTTGTTCGTTCTCTAACTAGTTCAGTGTTCGTTCGTTCTCTTACTGGTTCAGTGTTTGTTTGTTCGTTCTCTAACTAGTTCAGTGTTCGTTCGTTCTCTTACTGGTTCAGGGTTTGTTCGTTCGTTCTCTTACTAGTTCAGCGTTCGTTCGTTCTCTTACTAGTTCAGCGTTTGTTCGTTCTCTTACTAGTTCAGCGTTTGTTCGTTCTCTTACTAGTTCAGTGTTTGTTCGTTCTCTTACTAGTTCAGTGTTTGTTCGTTCTCTTACTAGTTCA
>NC_138735.1:34558893-34578893 GCF_965113295.1 Leuciscus leuciscus
GCCCACAAGAACAGCTTATAAATCTCTGTTCATGTTCATGTAAATGCCAAACATCGGGTTAAATCTGTTCATCCGCTTGTTCTCTTCAGTTAGCACAGGGTTAGTGTTTCTCTGTGGATCTGACTGATCGCAGGCCCCGTTGAGCAGAACTCAAGCTTATTCGCCTCATAAACACTGAGGAGCTTCAGGATCCGAAGAGAAACACTAAACCTGTGCTAACTGAAGAGAACAAGCTGATAAACAGATGTAATAAAGTATTTGGGGATAAAACCAGAGATTTACAAGTGATTTAAAAGGATTTTCAGCACATAAACACAGATCTGGGCCACATGTGGAGTAAACGCCAGCCGGATCTGTGCCGGATCTGATCCACATGTGGAGTAAACGCCAGCCGGATCTGTGCCGGATCTGATCCACATGTGGAGTAAACGCCAGCCGGATCTGATCCACATGTGGAGTAAACCCGGATCTGAGCCGGATCTGATCCACACGTGGAGTAAACGCCAGCCGGATCTGAGCCGGATCTGATCCACACGTGGAGTAAACGCCAGCCGGATCTGTGCCGGATCTGATCCACATGTGGAGTAAACCCGGATCTGAGTCTGTCTGGGGAGAAAAGATCAGTTTCTACACACAGTGTGTGATTTTTTTCTACATCAAATGTTTTTCGTGCAGCTTGTCTAACGCAGATTCAGCTGCAACTGCTGACAGTCGAGTGACTCTCCCCGTTAAAAACATCAAGAGTGAGTTTGAGTTTGACCTCCAGAAGCTGTGGGTGAGTGTAAGAGCCTCTCGCTCGCCCCTGACCATCTCTACTCGTCGAGTTTGACCTCCAGAAGCTGTGGGTGAGTGTAAGAGCCTCTCGCTCGCCCCAGACCATCTCTACTCGTCGAGTTTGACCTCCAGAAGCTGTGGGTGAGTGTAAGAGCCTCTCGCTCGCCCCTGACCATCTCTACTCGTCGAGTTTGACCTCCAGAAGCTGTGGGTGAGTGTAAGAGCCTCTCGCTCGCCCCAGACCATCTCTACTCGTCGAGTTTGACCTCCAGAAGCTGTGGGTGAGTGTAAGAGCCTCTCGCTCGCCCTGGACCATCTCTGCTCGTTCACCGGCGAACACAACCACCTCTAGTGTGCTGAGTCATGATAAACGCTCATTAAAACCATGTGCAGCGTAAATCTCATTGTCATGCTTCGCAATTACAAATAAAATGGAAAGATAATTAGTGTCGATTACTTGACAAGCATAGTTTGCTTGCCAACCAAAAAAAAAAAAAAAGGTTAAAGGAGGATAATCTCATCAAACTATCATCAAAGAAATGATCATCCTTATAATCATCATTAATCTGATTTTCATGCTCATGCCCAGAATCTAATAATCAGCATGTGAGTTTAATCCGGATTAGACGTCTGATCGCCGATGACATCACTTCCTCTTCAGCAGGAGAGGTGAACACAGTAGGTTAGTGTGTGTGTGTGTGTGGCTCTCAGTTGAAGCACTACACAAAAAGATGTGGTGTGAAGACGCGTGTGTGTGAGTGTGTCTGTGAGAGTGTGTGTGTGAGTGTGTGTGTTTGTTTGTGTGTGAGTGAGTGTGTGTGTGTGTCTCAGTTGAAGCACTGCACGTAGTTGGCGGGAAGCATCCCGGATTTCCCCGTTCGCTGCACGGTCCCGAACATCCATCCCTCGTCGATGTGCTGAGCGTTAATGATCACGTCTCCGTCACGGAAGGAAACCTCGTCGTGATCCTGAGCGGCGTAATCGTACAGCGCCCGATACACTCTCTGCAGAACACACACACACACACACACACACACACACACAACAGAGTCACACACTCGTCAGAGGAACAACAGCTACTGTGCGTTTCCATCCACAGTCCTGAGACTATTAAACGTGAGGATAAAGCATCCAAAAGAACTACAATCCCATGATGCATTGCGAAAAGCATAATCCGAATTAAACACGATGGAGAAATATAAAACTATTCATTTCAAAATGTTGATTATATTTATAGAAACAATAGGCAAGGCAAGTTTATTTATATAGCACATTTCTTACACAATGGTAATTAAGTTGGCTTGAGAAAGCCAACTTACTGATATTGTACTGTGAAAAACTGTTGACTCAAACTCGTCCTAGAGCTTTAACTCTACATACTCCAAACTCGGCTCAGACACTCAAACTGATCTGAAGTTAGTTGCTATATCTTTTCAGACTGATCAGACTTACGGTTTTCCTACAAATGACGATCAAAACTCGGAAAAACTCCCATTGACTTAACATTGGGCATTCTAAAAAAATTCAAACTCACCAACCGACAAAAATTCAAATCTAAACACCTTGAAGACTAAACCAAACTGCCGTTCTATATACTATATTAGCCAATGAGACTCATTTAAATGAATAAACTCTAAACTCATATACTTCTAAACTAATTAACTTAAATTTAATAACTAATTAACTAATAAACTCATGAATTCATTGACTTATGAACTCTTAAACTCATAAATTAATAAACTCTGAACTCTAAACTCATTTAAACTTATAAACTCAAAAACTCGAACACTTATAAACTCATCAATTTATACACTTATAAACTCTAAACTCATAAACTCTTGAGTGTGCATGTGTGTGTCTGAGTGAGTGTGTGAGCGAGTTTGTGTGTGTGTGTGTGTGTGTGTGTGTGTGTGTGTGTGTGTGTGTGCGTGTGTCTGTATGTGTGAGTGAGCGTGTCTGTGTGTGTGTGTGTGTGTGTGTGTGTGTGAGTTAGTGAGCGTGTCTGCGTGTCTACTTGTTTGTGTGTGTTTAAACTTATAAACTCTAAACTCATAAACTCTTGAGTGTGCGTGTGTGTGTGTCTGAGTGTGTGAGCTAGTGTGTGTGTGTGTGTGTGTGTGTGTGTGCGTGTGTGTATCTATCTAACTTATTTATCTATCTATCTGTCATAAACTCCAAACCACCCAAAACACCTTAGCAACCACCCAAAATACCCTAGCAACCGCCTAGCAACCACCCAGAATACCCTAGCAACCACCCAAAACAGCCTAGCAACCACCCAGAATACCCTAGCAACCACCTAGCAACCACCCAGAATACCTTAGCAACCGCCTAGCAACACCATAGCAACCACCCAGAACACCTTAGCAACCGCCTAGCAACCACCCAGAATGCCCTAGCAACTCCCTAGCAACCACCCTAGTAACCACCCAAAATAACCTAGCAACCACCCAAAATATCCTAGCAACCGCCTAGCAACCACCCAAAAGGCCCTAGAAACCACCCAAAATACCCTAGCAACCACCCAGAATATCCTAGCAACCGCCTAGCAACCACACAAAAGACCCTAGCAACCACACAAAATATACTAGCAACACCCTAGCAACCACCCAAAATACCCTAGCAACCACCTAGCAACCACCCAAAAGACCCTAGCAACCACCCAAAATATCCTAGCAACCGCCTAGCAACCACCCAGAATACCCTAGCAACCACCCAAAAGACCCTAGCAACCACCCAGAACACCCTAGCAACCGGCTTGCAACCACCCAAAAGACCCTAGCAACCACCCAAAATATCCTAGCAACCGCCTACAACCACCCAAAACACCCTAGCAACCACCCAAAATATCCTAGCAACCGCCTAGCAACCACCCAGAATACCCTAGCAACCACCCAAAACACCCTAGCAACCACCCAGAACACCCTAGCAACCGCCTAGCAACCACCCAAAAGACCCTAGCAACCACCCAGAATACCATAGCAACCACCCAAAATACCCTAGCAACCGCCTAGCAACCACCCAAAAGACCCTAGCAACCACCCAAAATAGCCTAGCAACCACCCAAAATAGCCTAGAAACCACCCAGAATACCCTAGCAACCACCCAAAATACCCTAGCAACCGCCTAGCAACCACCCAAAAGACCCTAGCAACCACCCTAAATATCCTAGCAACCGCATAGCAACCACCCAGAATACCCTAGCAACCACCCAAAACACCCTAGCAACCACCCAGAACACCCTAGCAACCGCCTAGCAACCACCCAAAAGACCCTAGCAACCACCCAAAATATCCTAGCAACCGCCTAGCAACCACCCAGAATACCCTAGCAACCACCCAAAACACCCTAGCAACCACCCAGAACACCCTAGCAACCGCCTAGCAACCACCCAAAAGACCCTAGCAACCACCCAGGACACCCTAGCAACCACCTAGCAACCACCCAGAACACCCTAGCAACCTCCCAAAATACCCTAGCAACACCATAGCAACCACCCATAACATCCTAGCAACCGCCTAGCAAAAAACGTTCTGCTCCAAACTTTCTCAAGCCAACTTAAAGTTTGTCTCGACGAACTTTCGCATCTAGTTCAAAGTGCTTTACATAGAAGGAATTAAAATAATAATTTAATTTAAAAAACAAAAACAACTATATTTTAAGTTTATTGCAAAATATGCATAAAAACACAAACATGTACGTATTTTGAGAGTGTAGATCGACTCGTTTATGTCATCGCAGCGCTTCATAGGAGTGGGCGGAGCTAACGATTGGCAACTCTGATTGGTGGGATTTTCTGTACAGCATCATGGGTAATGTAGTTTTCCACTGTTAAACATAATTATCTTCAAAATAAGTTAAAATAATGGCTTCAACAGAGGAAAATACGGTGGATTAACAGTTGAGTGCATATATATTTTATGCTCATTTTAAGATTTGATGTTCATCTTCCTGTTTTCATCCCCCCAAATTATACCAAAATTCACCTAAAATATGTGGATGGAAACAGCTAATATAAAATGTCATGAACTAGTGCTTTAGCTAGTAACCCTACTGTGATGATAACTGAGCTGTCTCCTGTGAATCTGAAACTGAACGCATCATTGATCCTGTTATTTTCTATGGGGCGCCGTTTATAAAGCGGCTCAAGCTGAAAATAACAGCAACATTTGGTCACATTTAGCTTCAAACAATGTTTAAAAAACTGGTATGAATTTTTGACGGTCACTTTTTACCACATTTACAACAATATTTGTCAACTTAGAGATATTTTAAATAGTTAAATCTAAATATTAAATGTTACACCTAAATGCTAAATATAAATATAAATGTTAAATATAAATATAAATGTTAAATATAAATGTTAAATATAAATCTAAATGTTAAATCTAAATCTAAATGTTAAATCTAAATCTAAATGTTAAATCTAAATGTTAAATCTAAATCTAAATGTTGAATCTAAATGTTTCGGGTGAAACTAAATATTTAACTAATATGCAAATTCAAAATGCCGGTAACCGGAAGTGCCAAAATAGAAGCTCGAGTGTGTGTTTATAGCATGGTTTATAGTGTCAAATAACGAATAAAAACCATCTCATAATAATAGCTATAATATAACGATAATAACGACCTAAAATAATAAACACGTTTGGAGAAACTGTAGAGTTTCGTGATGAGAGTGATGACATGACATTCAGTCAAAGTGAGCCCCCTCGTGGCTGGCTATTATGGTTGCAGGTCATAAGTCCCGCACTTTTCATAAAAGTGACACTAGCCTACTCTTCAAATACAGTTTCTCCAAATGTGTTTATTATTTTAGGTAGTTATCATCACGATAATCCATGTCCAAGAGTCCATTTCCTCGGATGAGATGGTTTTTATTCGTTATTTGACACTATAAACCATGCTATAAACACACACTGACCTCCTCGAGCTTTTATTTTGGCACTTCCGGTTACCGGCATTTTGATTTTGCATATTAGTTAAATATTTAGTTTCACCCGAAACATTTAGATTTAACATTTAGATTTAGATTCAACATTTAGATTTAACATTTAGATTTAACATTTAGATTTAGATTTAACATTTAGATTTAGATTTAACATTTAGATTTAACATTTAGATTTAGATTTAGATTTAATATTTAGATTTAACATTTAGATTTAGATTTAACATTTAGATTTAGATTTAGATTTAACATTTAGATTTAGCATTTAGATTTAACATTTAACATTTAGGTGTAACATTTAATATTTAGATTTAACTATTTAAAATATCTCTAAGTTGACAAATATTGCTGTAAATGTGGTAAAAAGTGAACGTAAAAAAATTCATACCAGTTAAATACAACATTGTTTGAAGCTAAATGTGACAAAATGTTGCTGTTATTTTCAGCATGAGACACTTTACAAACGGCGCCCCATACATTACAGTGAAGCTGCTTTGAACATCTGTACTGTATAAAGCGCTGTAGAAATAAAGCTGAAAAACCACGTCTACATGCTAGAACACCGCCAAAAATGCTTTTCTTACTTAGTAATTTTGTCTTGTTTCCAGTCAAAATATATAGAAATTCTTAAATCAAGATGCATTTACTAGATGAGTAAAATGCCATAAGATTGTTTTCTGGGGGAGAAAAATCATAATGAAGTGAGTTTTTTTTACCCCATTGGCAGATCATTTTCTGCTCTCTTGGTGTGTGTGTGTGTGTGTGTGTGTCTGTATCTGTGTGTGTGTGTCTCACCATGCTGGCGGCGTGTGGCGGAGATTGAACGCTGCGAACGGCCTGTGTGTGTCCGTATCCCTGCTGGAGCTGCTGAGGATGATGGGATTGATGCTGGTAAACACCTGTATGACGGACACACACACACACACACACACACACACACACACATCAGTCAAATACCGCAGGCGTCAGAGACTCGCGGGCCAGTGATCACAGCAACTGGAGTGAGTGACACCATTCAAACACACCATGAAGAACACGGATGCTTTATCTGTGATGGTGGTGCTTTACTGGGAATGAAAACAGGAGAGTGTGTGTGTCGACGGGAGTGATGAAAACAGGAGAGTGTGTGTGTGTCAACGGGAGTGACTGAAGCAGATCTCGGTGACGCCGGAGCTCAAACACACGCAGTGTTGGGGGTAACGCATTACAAGTAACTTGAGTTACGTAATCAGATTACTTTTTCAAGTAACTAGTAAAGTAACGCATTACTTTTAAAATTTACTACAAAATATCTGTTACTGACTTTGTTACTTAGTTACTTTGTTTTCCCATTTACTGACTGACAGCTCTCCTGTCCCCATGTTGAGAGAAATCAAAGTGCAGAGGTGTGTGTGTGAACATGTTTATTGTAGATCTAGACTAAATGTGAGCATTTACTCATCACAAAAAAATATTCAATATTCCTCAAAATGACTAAAATCAGTGAAATGCCGAAATCAGAATACTATGCAAATGTCCAATAACTATATATGTGCAATTAGTTAATTTTTAAGGGAGTAACGCAATATTGCAACACATAACTTTTCTAAAAAAAGTAGCTAAGTAACACAATTAGTTATTTTTTAAGGGAGTAACGCAATATTGTAACGCATAACTTTTCTTAAAAAGTAACTAACAGAATAAGTAAATTTTTAAGGGAGTAACGCAATATTGTAACGCATTACTTTTCTAAAAAAAAAGTAGCTAAGTAACACAATTAGTACATTTTTAAGGTAGTAACGCAATATTGTAACGCATTACTTTTCTAAAAAAGTAGCTAAGTAACGTGATTAATTACTTTTTATGGGAGTAATGCAATATTGTAATGCATTACTTTTCTAAAAAAGTAGCTAAGTAACACAATTAGTACATTTTTAAGGTAGTAACACAATATTGTAACGCATTACTTTTCTAAAAAAAGTAGCTAAGTAACGCGATTAATTACTTTTTAAGGGAGTAACGCAATATTGTAACGCATTACTTTTCAAAAAAGTAGCTAAGTAACGCGATTAATTACTTTTTAAGGGAGTAACACAATATTGTAACGCATTACTTTTCTAAAAAAAAAAGTAGCTCAGTAACGTGATTAATTACTTTTTAAGGGAGTAACGCAATAGTGTAACGCATTACTTTTCTAAAAAAGTAACTAAGTAACACAATTAGTACATTTTTAAGGGAGTAACACAATATTGTAACGCATTACTTTTCTTTTAAAAAAAGTAGCTAAGTAACACAATTAGTACATTTTTAAGGGAGTAACACTATTGTAACATTACTTTTCTAAAAAAAAGGAGCTAAGTAACATGATTAATTACTTTTTAAGGGAGTAACGCAATATTGTAACGCATTATTTTCTAAAAAAAAAAGTAGCTAAGTAACACAATTAGTAAATTTTTAAGGTAGTAACACAATATTGTAACGCATTACTTTTCTAAAAAAAAAAGTAGCTAAGTAACGCGATTAATTACTTTTTAAGGGAGTAACGCAATATTGTAACACATTACTTTTCAAAAAAGTAGCTAAGTAACGCGATTAATTACTTTTTATGGGAGTAATGCAATATTGTAATGCATTACTTTTCTAAAAAAGTAGCTAAGTAACACAATTAGTAAATTTTTAAGGTAGTAACACAATATTGTAACACATTACTTTTCTAAAAAAAGTAGCTAAGTAACGCGATTAATTACTTTTTAAGGGAGTAACGCAATATTGTAACACATTACTTTTCTAAAAAAAAAGTAGCTCAGTAACGTGATTAATTACTTTTTAAGGGAGTAACGCAATAGTGTAACGCATTACTTTTCTAAAAAAGTAACTAAGTAACACAATTAGTACATTTTTAAGGGAGTAACACAATATTGTAACGCATTACTTTTCTTTTAAAAAAGTAGCTAAGTAACACAATTAGTACATTTTTAAGGGAGTAACACTATTGTAACATTACTTTTCTAAAAAAAAAGGAGCTAAGTAACATGATTAATTACTTTTTAAGGGAGTAACGCAATATTGTAACGCATTATTTTCTAAAAAAAAAGTAGCTAAGTAACACAATTAGTAAATTTTTAAGGTAGTAACACAATATTGTAACGCATTACTTTTCTAAAAAAAAGTAGCTAAGTAACGCGATTAATTACTTTTTAAGGGAGTAACGCAATATTGTAACGCATTACTTTTCAAAAAAGTAGCTAAGTAACGCGATTAATTACTTTTTATGGGAGTAATGCAATATTGTAATGCATTACTTTTCTAAAAAAGTAGCTAAGTAACACAATTAGTAAATTTTTAAGGTAGTAACACAATATTGTAACGCATTACTTTTCTAAAAAAAGTAGCTAAGTAACGCGATTAATTACTTTTTAAGGGAGTAACGCAATATTGTAACACATTATTTTTCAAAAAAGTAGCTAAGTAACGCGATTAATTACTTTTTAAGGGAGTAACACAATATTGTAACGCATTACTTTTCTAAAAAAAAAGTAGCTCAGTAACGTGATTAATGACTTTTTAAGGGAGTAACGCAATAGTGTAACGCATTACTTTTCTAAAAAAGTAACTAAGTAACACAATTAGTACATTTTTAAGGGAGTAACACAATATTGTAACGCATTACTTTTCTTTTAAAAAAAGTAGCTAAGTAACACAATTAGTAAATTTTTAAGGGAGTAACACTATTGTAACATTACTTTTCTAAAAAAAAGGAGCTAAGTAACATGATTAATTACTTTTTAAGGGAGTAACGCAATATTGTAACGCATTATTTTCTAAAAAAAAAAGTAGCTAAGTAACACAATTAGTAAATTTTTAAGGTAGTAACACAATATTGTAACGCATTACTTTTCTAAAAAAAAAGTAGCTAAGTAACGCGATTAATTACTTTTTAAGGGAGTAACGCAATATTGTAACGCATTACTTTTCTAAAAAAAGTAGCTAAGTAACGCGATTAATTACTTTTTAAGGGAGTAACGCAATATTGTAACGCATTACTTTTCTAAAAAAAGTAGCTAAGTAACGTGATTAATGACTTTTTAAGGGAGTAACGCAATATTGTAACGCATTACTTTTCTAAAAAAAGTAGCTAAGTAACGCGATTAATTACTTTTTAAGGGAGTAACGCAATATTGTAACGCATTACTTTTCTAAAAAAAGTAGCTAAGTAACGTGATTAATGACTTTTTAAGGGAGTAAGGCAATATTGTAACGCATTACTTTTCTAAAAAAGTAACTAAGTAACACAATTAGTTCATTTTTAAGGGAGTAACAAAATTGTAACACATTGCTTTTCTAAAAAAGTAGCTAAGTAAAGCAATTAGTTACTTTTTAAGGGAGTAACGCAATGTAACATTACTTTTCTAAAAATTAACTAACACAATTAGTAACTAAGTAACACAATCAGTTACTTTTTAAGGGAGTAACACAATATTGTAACGCATTACTTTTCTAAAAAACTAAGTAACGCAATTAGTTACTTTTTAAGGGAGTAACGCAAAATTTGTAACAAATTACTTTTCTAAAAAAGTAACTAACGAAATTAGTTACTTTTAAGGGAGTAACGCAAAATTTGTAATGCGTTACTTTTAAGGGAGTAACGCAATATTGTAATGCATTACTTTTCAAAGTAACTTTCCCCAACACTGAACACACGCGTGATCTTGCCTGAACTGGATCTGCTGCACACGGACGCACTGCGATCGGCCCAGAGCTCTGAACCCAGAGAGCTGCACACCGACTGCGGGCCATGCTCTAACACACACACACACACACACACACACACACACACACAGCGTTACGACACGTGTGATCCGCCGCTGACGGTCATTTATTGGCTCTCGGTGCGTCTGGTACCGGTCATCCTGCGCAGGCTTTTAGACTGAATGTTGTCCTCCACCGGGTCAAAGTCAAAGATGGATCCCGGATCAGTCCTCCAGACCCTCAGGTCTTCAGCGAAACACACAGGTCAAAGGTCGAGAGTGTTGGATCAATCAACAGCTTCAGGAATATGTTAGTCATGAACACTAGTGTCCAAACGTTTGGGCTCGGTAATAAATTGCTATTTAATAAATCGAAGGCGCATTAAATTGATTAAATGTGACATTTATATTGTTGCAAAAGATTCTATTTCAAATAAATGCTGTTCTTTTGAACTTTCTATTCAGAATCCTGAAAAATAAAATGTATCAGTTTCCACAAACATACAAACGGTTTCCAACACTGATAATAATCATAAATGTTTCTTGATCATCAAATCATATTAGAATGATTTGTGAAGGATCATGTGACACTGAAGACTGGAGTAATGATGCTGAAAATTCAGCTTTGATCACAGGAATAAATTACACTTTACTATATATTCACATAGAAAACAGATGATTTACATTATAATAATATTTCAAAATAGTTACTTTATTTTTTACCAAATGGATGAGAAGAGACTCTTTCAGAAACACAAAAAAAATCTGAATTATTCCAAATGTTTTTGATCAGTCGTATGTGAAAGTGTCACAACAAACGATGAGGAGAAAACCTTCAGCGTCACACTGAGATTAAAACAAAGATCAAATGATGAATATGAACAACCGATCGATTAAACCGATCATACTGGATAATGAAATGGGTTATGCCTGGCTCACACTACAGGAGTTTTAAAATCCTAACCGATTTTGAAATCTGGTTGCAGCACACACTTAAGGAGAATCTTTGCAGATTTTCGTCCCTCAAATCTTAAACATGCTCACACTACAAGGTTTGAAAATCGCAGTGCACCACACACTACAAAATGTTATTAAGATTATCGTGCCAGAGGAAGCGCCTCACGTGATCTCACGCAGCAGATCTGAAGTGGAAAAGCATGGAACCATATGGGACATGCATTGCCATGAGACACACACACACACACACACACACACACACACACACACACACACACACACACACACACACACACACACACACACACACACACACACGCACATACACACGCACAGAGACTTTGAACCTACCGGTACTTTGAGTTAAGAGCTTAGATCGGGCCCAAAAAAATCAAGCCCGACCCTACCCGAGCCTATACTATTACAAAAATTGGCCACTTAATATTTAATATTATAAAAATTATATAAATTAAGAAACAATTTATACAAAACGAAATTCACTTTAAAGAAAGGCTTTCTACAAAGCAAAACGTAATGAAGTGGTCAAAATCATGTCTGACCCACTCTATGTCTCCCGATACATTGCACATCATATCTTACTCGTGCTGTTCACTTTTCATAATCAACATAGCCTAAATGGAAAAAAATTACATTATAATATTTTAACAAATAGCACAAAAAAAACACAAGCATTTTTGGGGGCGGGCACAGCCCCCTGGCCGCCCAAAACGACGGGTGTGCCTTCATATCAAGTCATATTGGTGAAAAGGAAGCCCTGACCAATGAAAGCGAAATCTTTCAAAAATCATCCTTTTAAGGATATTTCTCATGAATGGCGTCAGCGCTGGTCAATAAATACAATAAATCAATGCCGGCGTTGATCATGGAGTGACGCATCAGCTTCAGCGTTGTCCTGCTCAGAGTCTTGTAAAGTGGAGCTCAAAGTTTAAATTAAATATTAAAATAATTAACAGCTTGTTTCATTACATCTAGCACCTATCTGTGAATGCATCCGCATTTTTACATTTCCGTTGAAAGAACAGTTTAATGACTGAGTGACAGTCTCTAATGCGCAGGCAGAGACTTTCAATGTCAATACTGGTAAAAATATCAGCAGAAAGCCTCTCGTAAAGTGAGATTCAAGGAATTAACTGTTATATAACAATGGTCTAACAAGCTCATTGTCATGTTTATGTTGTGTTTATTATATTATGTGGACCCCCGACCCTCATTTTGACGTGTTGTATCTTCATTTTAATCCACTTCGTTTTAACGCGTTTTTTACTTTCGGTTTCATTACTGAACATGTACTCGTCCTTGTGCCTGCTGACCACAGCGTAACACTTATTTATTTAGCAATAAATAAATGGAGATAAAAACGCATATCGAGTTGAGTCACTCAAAATTATCTCTACTTGTTTCCTGGCTATTTTGACAGCACTGACGTAATCACAGACTTGCTCATCCCGATTTAAAATCTTAAATATCAAACATGTTTGATATGATCGGGGCGAGCCCGATTTGTGTGAGAGCAGATCGGGAGGTGCAAGATTCGATCTGTGAACACCTCACATTACCAGATAATCTGCGCCGAACATCGGAACCGATCAAGGTCCTCGACAAGATTTTTTCTCCGATTCTCGGGAGGGGGAAATCGGGCATAAATCGGCCTAAAACTCCTGTAGTGTGAGCCAGGCATTAGGCTTAGAAACTTAATAAGTGACATCAACATGATTAACATCCAACATCAGTCTGTCTAAAATGTAATTAAGTTCAATAAAGGATCATATTAATATTAAAAACCTCATTAAAAGGAGTAACATTTAAATATTGCGTGAGTTGTGATGATGGACTGACCAGCGGCTCCTCCTGATCTGCGGTCCATCTCCACCACCTGTGGCTGGACGCCATAGCAACCGCCTCCCACCTGCTCTCCATGGTAACCGCCTCCCACCTGGTCCCCATGGAGACGTGCCATGTGCTGCTCATCGAGGGTGTGTGTGGCGCCGCGACCCCGCGTGCGCTCGAACTCCTCGTGATATTTGGCCTGAAAGACACACGGAGAGCGTCACACACACCGTCACAATAAAACACACACACACTCACTCACACACCGTCACAATAAAACACACACACACACACACACACTCACACAGGTGTCTGTTACGGTGCGTTTGGACTCTGATAAACACACACACACACACACACACACACACACAGTTGTCTGTTACGGTGCGTTTGGTCTCTGATAAACACACACACACACACGGTTCGTGAGTCTTTATTAGCACACGCGTGTTCGTTCGGTCACATGTTAGTGCTGTGATGTCACACGCAGGCGTCGCCCAGTCCTGCTACCATAGAAACGGATTCCTGAGATTTGCGCACACGCCTCATTTCAGGCGTGTCCAGCTCTGAGCACGAGTGACCTTTGACCTCCTGCAGACCCCGCTGGTAATGCACCTGTAACACACGGGACAGTCACTGTTACACTGAGGTTTCCAAGATCGTGTGGATCCTTGTTCTTCAAAGACAGAATTAAAGTGCCACTATTGTGCTTTTCTGGATATTATCTTTCATGAAGTGTGTAATAAAGCTGTTTGTGAGTGTAAACTCAAAGGGCAGATGAATAATGTTTTTGTCTCTTAAAAGAAAGTGATTCTGAACTGAAACGAGTCGTCAGTAATTCAGTCTCAATAATGTAACTAATTAGCATAATGCCCGCCTGTGGTGTTGATTGGCTGACAGCGTCTCTTAGCTCCGCCCTCAAACACTGTAGTGTCTCTGAGACTGGGAGAGTTTGGTTGGTGTTGTTCATGTGGAGAAGACGCTGTTTTCTGAGATTGATACGGTAAACCCACGCCATCGTCACTGTTCGTATCACTGTGATCAAGAGCTGAGATTCAGATATGATAATGAGCGTTTGCTTTCTGACCAATCACAGCAGAGCAGCTCTCAGAGAGGCGGAGCTTAGAGACACTGAGAGGAAAGAGCTGATGCTGCAGTGGAGATTATGAGGACATTACAGTGAATGTGAATCTGTTGTAGGAGACTCAGAGACAACATTAGGAGCCTTTAAAACAGCATGATAGCGCACTTAAAACTTAAAATAGGGAATATGTTGTGTGCGTGTGGTTCTTGCCGAGCTGATGTTCTGCTGGTTCTGTTTGACCCGCTCCAGCTCCGGTGTCACGCCCACACTGACCGGCTCAATCGCTTTCTTATATTTGACCTGCATGATGATAATGATGATTGATTGATTGACACTCTGATCAGTGGCACGTCACACAGCATGACTGACACATGTCAATCACACACAGACTCACGCTGCTGATGTTCTGCTGGTTCCGGCGGACCCGCTCCATCTCAGGAGTGTCAGTCACGGCTGTTCCCGATCCCACACACTCCCGGTACTGAACCTGTGGAGCAACACACACACACACACACACACACACACACACACACACACACTCTCAGCGCGTGTTTATTTTAGCAACATACAGTCAAACCAACATTTATTCTGACACCATTCTCACATTATCACAGTTTATTCGCTATAGTTTAGAAAATGGTACTAAAATATGAGCAGAACTCAGTTGATATTTGACTGGTTTTGTCCGTCCTTCTGTTAGACTGTCTCACACATGAATTATGTTGAATATCTGTCAGCTGTTAAATTTAACTACACAATTAGATAATACCAGTTTAGCTCAACCAATCACCAAGCAATGCTTCATTTTGTTCAGTCTGTGTGTAAAAAGAGCATTAGCAATTAAAGACAAAACACTTCAGCAAAACATGATCAGCTCAAAGTGTCCCAATCAGTTTAGTCTCTGTATGAAGAGTGTTTGGGTGTAATATGTCAGTTTACTTTATTTTGCTCTCCTCACTTACAGAAATGAACTATAGTGTCCTGCACACACTAGTGAAACATATCAAAGATGATATCTGGTGTCTGAATAATTTTTGGTTTGACTGTATATGTAAATGATATGCAGATGAGCTTGTGCATACTAAAATGAGGCGTTGTGAGAGACATATATGCTTGCTCTTTATTATGGTTATAGACATGGTTCATGTTATTTTACATGAGGCCCGTAACATGATCAGACTCAAGCGTGTGTGTATGTGTGTGTGTGTGTGTGTGTGTGTGTGTGTGTGTGTGTGTGTGTGTGTGTGTGTGTGTGTGTGTGTGTGTGTGTGTGTGTGTGTGAGAGACTCACGTCACTGGTGTTCTTGGCGTTTTCTCGAGCCATTCGGATCTCTGGAGTGTCATTGAGGGTCGACGTCAAACCCTTCATCAGCCGCGAGTCCCACGTGTAGAAGAGCTGCACACACACACACACACACACTCGCCTGATCAACACTGAGCTCAATCATCACTTCTGTCTCATATCTGATGAAGGTTCACCATTGATTCAGTTATTTCCCTGTTTTATTATTGTGAAGCTGCTTTGAAACCATTTCCATTGAATAATGCGCTGTAGAAATAAAACTGACTTGACTTGACACTCACACACACACACACACACACACACACTCACACTCACACTCACACACACTCACACTCACACACCCTCACACACACAAACACACACAAACACACACACACACACAAACACACACACACTCTCAACACACACACCCTCTCACACGCATACACACACACATTCACACACAATGCATGCTTGTGATGGTCAGTGGTTCTGAGTGTGTGTGTGTGTGTGTGTGTGTGTGTGTGTGTGTGTGTGTGTGTGTGTGTGTGTGTGTGTGTGTGTGTGAGTCTCACTCCACTGATGTTGCGTTGGTTGTTTTTCACTCTCTGGATCTCTGGTGTGTCTGAAGCTTTAGAACTCGAGGCCTTCAGATGCTCCACATCACCGCGGTACTTCTTCTGCACACACACACACACACACACACGGATGAACATCAGCTCTAGTCCTCTAACAGGTCCTCTGCTGCAGACGCTGTGTCATGTGACCTGGCTGTAGACGTCTCTCAGGTAAGCGGCGTGTAGAAGTGCAGGTGTGTCCGTCACTGTCGCGTATGAGGATCCTCCCAGCTGAGACGCCTGCCTGTAGCTCACCTGGAACACACACACACACACACACACACACACACACGCACACGGACATGCACGCACGCACGCGCACACACACACACACACACACACACACACACACACACACACACACGCACGCGCACACACACACACACACACACACAGTCAGTGAGTGAGTCCGTGTCACACACACACACACTGTGTCTGATGCGCGCGCGCGCGCGTGTGTGTGTGTGTGTGTGTGTGTGTGTGTGTGTGATCTGTCACTCACGTCGCTGCTGATCTCAGACGCTTTCTTCGCTCTCTGCATCTCCAGACTGTCTGATGTGACGTCGGATCTCTTCCCTCGGATCTCGCGCTCCAGATCCTTGCGATATTCCTTCTGCAGAGCAGAGACAAGTCATGATGAAGTTCAAGTGCAGAGACGAGTGTGTGTGTGTGTGTGTGTGTGTGTGTGTGTGTGTGTGTCTGTGTACCTCACTGAGAATGTGTCCAGCGTTTTTCACCCGCACCAGATCCGGCGTTTCCTCCAGACCGGTCAGGCTTTTCCCTTTCACTTCCTGTTCCAGATCCTTACGATATTCCTTCTGCAAGAGCAGAAACAGGTCATGATGAAGCTCAAGCACAGTGACGTGTGTGTGTGTGTGTGTGTGTGTGTGTGTGTGTGTGTGTGTGTGCACATGTACAACTAACTGAGTTTTAGACCATCGGAGTAAGGACACAGTGAGTAAAGTTTTACTTCACTTTCCGAGACCTCTTTAAAGTCCAGTTTGAGGGTCAAGACTTGGTTTTAGGGATCACGTTATTTAGGTTAAGGGTCCGTTTAGGATCAGGGTTCGGGTTAAGGTTGTGATGGGTAGGGTTAGTGTGTGTGTGTGTGTGTGTGTGTGTGTCTGTGTGTGTGTGTGTGTGTGTGTGTGTGTGTGTGTGTGTGTGTGTGTGTGTCTGTGTGTTTGTACCTCACTGAGAATGTGTCCAGCGTTTTTCACCCGCACCAGATCCGGCGTTTCCTCCAGACCAGTCAGGCCTTTCCCTTTCACTTCCTGTTCCAGATCCTTACGATATTCCTTCTGTTTGACACACACACACAGAAATACACTTAGACGCCAACCAAGGTTATTATAGTTGACTAAAATTAAAATTTACGGCCCGGCTCTTATCCAATCAGACGCTCTTTAGATTGAGGACAGGCCTCCTCTCATCCAATCAGACGCTCTCTAGAATGAGGACAGGCCTCCTCTCATCGGACAGGCCTCCTCTCATCCAATCAGACGCTCTCTAGATTGAGGACTGGCCTCCTCTCATCCAATCAGACGCTCTCTAGATTAAGGACGGGCCTCCTCTCATCCAATCAGATGCTCTCTAGAATGAGGACGGGCCTCCTCTCATCCAATCAGACGCTCTCTAGATTGACGCTCTCTAGATTGAGGACGGGCCTCCTCTCATCCAATCAGACGCTCTCTAGATTGAGGACGGGCCTCCTCTCATCCAATCAGACGCTCTCTAGATTAAGGACAGGCCTCCTCTCATCCAATCAGATGCTCTCTAGATTGAGGACGGGCCTCCTCTCATCCAATCAGATGCTCTCTAGATTGAGGACGGGCCTCCTCTCATCCAATCAGACGCTCTCTAGAATGAGGACAGGCCTCCTCTCATCCAATCAGACGCTCTCTAGAATGAGGACGGGCCTCCTCTCATCCAATCAGACGCTCTCTAGATTGAGGACGGGCCTCCCCTCATCCAATCAGACGCTCTCTAGATTAAGGACGGGCCTCCTCTCATCCAATCAGATGCTCTCTAGAATGAGGACGGGCCTCCTCTCATCCAATCAGACGCTCTCTAGATTGAGGACGGGCCTCCTCTCATCCAATCAGACGCTCTCTAGATTGAGGACGGGCCTCCTCTCATCCAATCAGACGCTCTCTAGATTGAGGACGGGCCTCCTCTCATCCAATCAGACGCTCTCTAGATTAAGGACAGGCCTCCTCTCATCCAATCAGATGCTCTCTAGATTGAGGACGGGCCTCCTCTCATCCAATCAGATGCTCTCTAGATTGAGGACGGGCCTCCTCTCATCCAATCAGACGCTCTCTAGAATGAGGACAGGCCTCCTCTCATCCAATCAGACGCTCTCTAGAATGAGGACGGGCCTCCTCTCATCCAATCAGACGCTCTCTAGATTGAGGACGGGCCTCCCCTCATCCAATCAGACGCTCTCTAGATTAAGGACGGGCCTCCTCTCATCCAATCAGATGCTCTCTAGAATGAGGACGGGCCTCCTCTCATCCAATCAGACGCTCTCTAGATTGAGGACGGGCCTCCTCTCATCCAATCAGACGCTCTCTAGATTGAGGACGGGCCTCCTCTCATCCAATCAGACGCTCTCTAGATTAAGGACGGGCCTCCTCTCATCCAATCAGATGCTCTCTAGAATGAGGACGGGCCTCCTCTCATCCAATCAGACGCTCTCTAGATTGAGGACGGGCCTCCTCTCATCCAATCAGACGCTCTCTAGATTGAGGACGGCCTCCTCTGATCTGATCAGACACTCTCTAGATTAAGGACGGGCCTCCTCTCATCCAATCAGACGCTCTCTAGATTAAGGACAGCTCTCCTCTCATCCAATCAGATGCTCTCTAGATTGAGGACGGGCCTCCTCTCATCCAATCAGATGCTCTCTAGATTGAGGACGGGCCTCCTCTCATCCAATCAGACGCTCTCTAGATTGAGGACGGCCTCCTCTGATCTGATCAGACACTCTCTAGATTAAGGACGGGCCTCCTCTCATCCAATCAGACGCTCTCTAGATTAAGGACGGGCCTCCTCTCATCCAATCAGATGCTCTCTAGATTGAGGACGGCCTCCTCTGATCTGATCAGACACTCTCTAGATTAAGCACGGGCCTCCTCTCATCCTATCAGATGCTCTCTAGAATCAGGATGGACCTCCTCTCACTCTCACACACACACACACGGCAGGAGTGTCAGAGATGCTCACCTCGCTCATGAGGCTGCTGGCGTTACGGGCTGCCAGGAACACGGGCGTCAGATCGGCCTCCAGCAGAGCCTTCCCTCTGATCTCGCTCTCGTACTCCTTACGATACTCCTTCTGTGAGACACACACACACACACACACACAGTCAGCAGCTCGTTTCTCCTCAGAGATTCAAACACACACACACACACACACACAAGCCCCTTTCACACAGCGCTTTGAACCCGGGAAATTGCCGGCAAATTGCCAGAGCACCTTCTCTGTGAACGCAAACTCGACCCGGGATTTATGCCGGGATTTATGCCGGGTCGGGACCTAGTAACATTGCCGTGTTCAGTCCCGGAACGCGCGCTGTGTGAACAAAAGCCGTAATAATGCCATGTCGTAGTGATGACGCTGAAGCCGGGATCGTTCGCCAGCTGTGAAACGGTACGTAAAGCGCAATTTTATGATCAAATCAGAGAAAAAAATGCACAAGCGTGGTTTCGCGTGGTTCGCGTAGAGAGAGAGAGAGAGAGAGAGAGAGAGAGAGAGAGAG
>NC_138735.1:34586393-34596393 GCF_965113295.1 Leuciscus leuciscus
CCATCCCGTCACCCCAGACCCATAGACGACCCCCCCCCCCCCCGTCCCGAATTTCAGCCGATCTCATCTGGTCACCCTAACACACACACATGCACACACACTCACACAGACACTCACACTCAAACTCACACACACACTTTCACAATAACTCACACACACACACACACTTTCACAATAACACACACACACACTCACGTCACTCTGCTGTTTGGACATTTCTTTAGCGAACAGCGTCTCGATGGTCTGCGGCATCTGAGCGTAGAGACACACCTGAGCGTCCGGTTTACCTGAGTCCTTATAGCTCTTCTGCACACACACACACAGCAGCGTAAGTGGTGTGAGTGTGCGTGTGTGTGTGTGTGTGTGTGTGTGTGTGTAAGTGAGTGAGTGTGTGTGTGTGTGTGTGTGTGTGTGTGTGTGTACCTGACTGTATAGCTGTGTGTGTGTGTGTGTGTGTGTGTGTGTGTGTGTGTGTGTGTGTGTGTGTGTGTGTGTGTGTGTGTGTGTACCTGACTGTCGAGCTGTGTGTGTGTGTGTGTGTGTGTGTGTGTGTGTGTGTGTGTGTGAGTGTGTGTACCTGACTGTAGAGCTGTGTGTGTGTGTGTGTGTGTGTGTGTGTGTATGTGTGTGTGTGTGTACCTGACTGTAGAGCTGTGTGTGTGTGTGTTTGTGTGGGTGTACCTGACTGTAGACCTGTGTGTGTGTGTGTGTGTACCTGACTGTAGAGCTGTGTGTGTGTGTGTGTATGTGTACCTGACTGTAGAGCTGTGTGTGTGTGTGTGTGTGTGTGTGTGTGTGTGTGTGTGTGTGTACCTGACTGTAGAGCTGTGTGTGTGTGTGTGTGTGTACCTGACTGTAGAGCTGTGTGTGTGTGTGTGTGTGTGTGTGTGTGTGTGTACCTCACTGTAGAGCTGTGTGTGTGTGTGTGTGTGTGTGTACCTGACTGTAGAGCTGTGTGTGTGTGTGTGTGTGTGTACCTGACTGTAGAGCTGTGTGTGTGTGTGTGTGTGTGTGTGTACCTGACTGTAGAGCTGTGTGTGTGTGTGTGTGTACCTGACTGTAGAGCTGTGTGTGTGTGTGTGTGTACCTGACTGTAGAGCTGTGTGTGTGTGTGTGTGTGTGTGTGTGTGTGTACCTGACTGTAGAGCTGTGTGTGTGTGTGTACCTGACTGTAGAGCTGTGTGTGTGTGTGTGTGTGTGTGTGTGTGTGTGTGTGTACCTGACTGTAGAGCTGTGTGTGTGTGTACCTGACTGTAGAGCTGTGAGTGAGTGAGTGAGTGAGTGAGTGAGTGAGTGTGTGTGTGTGTGTGTGTGTGTGTGTGTGTGTGCCTGACTGTAGAGCTGTGTGTGTGTGTGTGTGTGTGTGTGTGTGTGTGTGTGTGTGTACCTGACTGTAGAGCTGTGTGTGTGTGTGTGTGTGTGTGTGTGTGTGTGTGTGTGTGTGTGTGTGTGTGTGTGTGTGTGTGTGTGTGTGTGTACCTGACTGTAGAGCTGTGTGAGCTCGCGGGCGTGTTGTGTCTCACTGGTTTGAGGCAGACGGGAGTAAAGGCAGTTCTGCATCTCCTTCTTTCCATCCGCCTTATATTTGTTCTACAATCAAACATTATTTAGCATTTAAAGCGACAAACGACAAAACTGATGTGAGCATTATTACAGTTATCATCATAGTTATGTCAAAGTTATCATTGTTGTCATAGTTAAATTTATAGTTATTACTGTCATAGTTATTATAGTTAATGTTAAACTTATTGTTCTTACTATTATATGTTATAGTTATATCTTTCATTATAGTTACTGTTATTGTTAAAGTTATAGTGCTCATTATTGTTATGAGTTAGTTATTGTTATCATTAGAGTTCAGTGTCCTGTGGATCCGTCAGTGTGTTCGTCTGTCAAGATGATTAGTTTGTTTGTATTAAATCCTAATATTAAGTTTAATGCTTTAAATCCAAACTAAGCCTGTAAAATTAGTCACACTTTCAGACACACAAGCCAAAAGCATCAGAATATCCGTCAGTCTGAAGATGAAGATGAGGAAGAGGAAGAGGAAGAGTGTATCACCTCACTGATGAGCGGCATCACCTCCTTCACAAACTGTGTGTGCAGCGTCTCGGGCAGCTGAGAGTACACACACTGAGACAGATCCTCCTGAGTCTCTCTGCGGTACTGATTCTACAACACACACACACACACACACACACACACACACACACACACACTGAGACAGATCCTCCTGAGTCTCTCTGCGGTACTGATTCTACAACACACACACACACCATCATCATCAACATCACACACACACACACACACACACACACACACACACACACACACACTGAGACAGATCCTCCTGAGTCTCTCCATGGTACTGATTCTACAACACACACACACACACACACACACACATCATCACACACACACACACACACACACACATCATCACACACACACACACAGGTCAATCACTCACACACACATGTACGTACGTCACTCTGAAGATCCGCCATCTGTTTGGCAAACTGCGTCTCCTGTGTTTGCGGCAGCTGAGAGTAAATACTGCTGGAGTTCTCCTGTTTGCAGCTCCGCTTGTACTTATTCTGAGAGGAAACAATCACAGAGTCATGATATAAAACGATTCACGGACTCAAGATATGAGACGATTCACAGAGTCAAGATATGAGACGATTCACAGAGTCAAGATATGAGACGATTCACAGAGTCATGATATGAAACCTGCGCCCAGAAATCCAGATCAGATGGAGGACCTGCTCATAGACACGACCACAACGAATGAGGTAGTCAGCCGAATCCGGGCCGTATCCAGATCAGATGGAGGACCTGCGCCTAGACACGACCACAACGCATGATGTAGTCAGCCGGATCCGGGCCGTATCCAGATCAGATGGAGGACCTGCGCCTAGACACGACCACAACGCATGATGTAGTCAGCCGGATCCGGGCCGTATCCAGATCAGATGGAGGACCTGCTCATAGACACGACCACAACGCATGATGTAGTCAGCCGGATCCGGGCCGTATCCAGATCAGATGGTGGACCTGCGCCTAGACACACCCACAACGCATGATGTAGTCAGCCGGATCCGGGCCGTATCCAGATCAGATGGAGGACCTGCTCATAGACACGACCACAACGCATGATGTAGTCAGCCGGATCCGGGCCGTATCCAGATCAGATGGAGGACCTGCGCCTAGACACGACCACAACACATGATGTAGTCAGCCGGATCCGGGCCGTATCCAGATCAGATGGAGAACCTGCGCCTAGACACGCCAACAACGCATGATGTAGTCAGCCGGATCCGGGCCGTATCCAGATCAGATGGTGGACCTGAGCCTAAACACGACCACAACACATGATGTAGTCAGCCGGATCCGGGCCGTATCCAGATCAGATGGAGGACCTGCTCATAGACACGACCACAACGCATGATGTAGTCAGCCGGATCCGGGCCGTATCCAGATCAGATGGAGGACCTGCTCATAGACACGACCACAACGCATGATGTAGTCAGCCAGATCCGGGCCGTATCCAGATCAGATGGAGGACCTGCTCATAGACACGACCACAACGCATGATGTAGTCAGCCGGATCCGGGCCGTATCCAGATCAGATGGAGGACCTGCGCCTAGACACGACCACAACGCATGATGTAGTCAGCTTGATCCAGGCCGTATCCAGATCAGATGGAGGACCTGCGCCTAGACACGACCACAACGCATGATGTAGTCAGCTTGATCCAGGCCGTATCCAGATCAGATGGTGGACCTGCGCCTAGACACGACCACAACGCATCCCTGAAATGTCAGCAGAGATTGTGTCAACTAGACTCTCCCCTGTGAAGGCTTCATCGACACAACAGCATCGGCTCTGGTCCTCAACAAACTCGTCTCCATACCGGCGTGACTCCGATCTTCAACCAGATGAACTGGATAATATTCTGAATGTTCTGATCCAATCTGACCTCTGACCTGTAATGCTGCCTGAATCATAATCACGCACTGTACGTTCGCTGGCCCCCCGAATGAGCCTGGTTTCTCCCAAGGTTTATTTCTCCATTCTGTCACTGATGGGAGTTTTGGTTCCTTCACTGTCGCCTTTGGCTTTTGTCTTGCTGAGTTGGGGACACTTAATATTCAACGATATAGTGTGAGAGACTGTTTGTGTGTGTGTGTGTGTGTGTGTGTGTGAGTGTGTGAGAGTGTGTGTGTGTGTGTGTGTGTGTGTGTGTGTGTGTGTGTGTGTGTGTGTGTGTGTGTGTGTGTGAGAGAGTGTGTGTGTGTGTGTGTGTGTGTGTGTGTGTGTTTATGTGTGTTTATGTGTGCACTGTGAATCACACTCACCTCGCTCAGCAGTTCAGAGGCGTGTCTGGCGTGTTGAGTCTCAGTCGTCTCGGGCAGAAGAGAGTACAGACTCACAGAGGCCTCTTTCTTGGCCTCCTCCTTGTATTTCCTCTGAAATGAAAGCGAATGTTGAAGCCTTAATCCTGACACGCATGTCGCACGGCTGACACACACACGGCTGACTCACAGCACACACGGCTGACACACACACGGCTCACTCACAGCTGACTCACAGCACACTCGGCTGGCTCACGGCTGACACACACACGGCTGGCTCACACACACACGGCTGACTCACGGCTCACACGGCTGACTCACAGCACACACGGCTGGCTCACGGCTGACACACACGGCTGACTCACGGCTCACACACGGCTGACTCACGGCTGACTCACGGCTCACACACACGGCTCACACACACGGCTGACTCACGGCTCACACACGGCTCACTCACGGCTGACTCACGGCTGACTCACGGCTCACACACACGGCTGACACACGGCTGACTCACGGCTCACGGCTGACACACACACGGCTGACTCACGGCTCATGTGAGCGCAGTACCTGACTCAGTAGGTCGGTGGTGTCTCTGGCGTGTTGCGTCTCCAGAGTCTCGGGCAGCAGTGAATACAGAGCGCTGGACGCCTGCTTCCTCCCGGCCTCTTTATACTTACTCTGAAAACACACAAACACACTGATGAATCATGGGTAATCAGGTCTCACTGTACTGAGGCCCAAACCTGCAGACATTAAAAATAAATAAACATAGATAAAGAAATAAATGTAATAATAGAGGAATAAATAAAGGAATAAATGTCTTGATTAATGTCTACTTAAATTTAATCCTGATTTGTATCACTTAGTTAGAGCTATCAATGAGCTCTGGACCAATGACACGCAGGAGCTAGAATATGTTCTTTTCTTCACCATATGAGCATGTGAGTGTTGGACATGTTTCTATAAGAGCTGTCAATCATTACATTATAATTTTATTAAACGCAGTATGTGCAGAGTAATCAAATTAATACCACCGAATACCTTGGTCCAAAGCGGCCGGATCGGGCTTGAGGGGTGGTTACGAACAGAGGAGGAGTTCACCTGAGCGCACGATGAGTCCATATAACAGCTAACATCAGCATTAAAGACTTTTAACAGCACTTTAGCTCAACTCACTTTCATGTTTGAATGCCTTCTGTTTGAGATCCGATGTGGATTCTGATCACTGTATAAGGCAGAAATATATATACGCGATGCAAAAGACTATGTGTGCTAACCATTACCATAGTAAACATAGATGTTTTTATTTTATCTGTCAGTACGTCTCATCTCTTTATACCGGACTGTCTGATATCCATATTTAGCTCTGCAAATGTCATAAAATAAAGCAACTCCAGTTTTTCGAGAGCTTCCTCTGTTTCTCTGACCAAATATACAACGGTATTGGGACTGTCACTGGAGAGAGTGCTAATGATCATTGATCATTCTTTCTAAATGTGACATAAATATGTCCTGTGACTAAATAAACAGACTGAATAAGTACGTCCTCTTTCTTTTGTGAAATAACGGTAAACCACTTTATTTCTGTGTGACTGATGTGCAATCTTGACACGAGTTAATTTATTATGATCAATGTATCACTTTTTATTGTAAACCTGTGGTAAAGCAGATGCTTGAGTTTTAAATCTTTAAGTAAACAACAAAAATTCCAGCAAACGGTCGCTTTTATCATGTTCGTTTTGCGATCTCGCTTGTTTCTAGCTTTCTTTCTGATTAGTTTTCAGATAAAACTTCCATTTGTTGGTGAAATGATGGGTTTGTGTGACGCTTTTCCAGAGAGGAATGTTACGGTGGGAACGCAGCAGGTTTTGGGCTCGGTGTTCCAGCCCCGAGGCTATCAGCCCCGCCCGCCCCTTTAAAGCCCCGCTCGCACCGGCCCCACAGTGGAAATGAGTATTTCTAAAGGGATAGTTCACCCAAAAATGAAAATTCTGTCATCATTTACTCACCCTCAAGTTGTTCCAAACCTGTATGAGTTTCTTTGTTCTGCTGAACACAAAGGAAGATATTTGGAAGAATGTTTGTAATCAACAGATCTCGGTCCCCATTGACTTCCATAGTAGGAAAAAAATATACTATGGTAGTCAATGGGGACCGAGATCTGTTGATTACAAACATTCTTCCAAATATCTTCCTTTGTGTTCAGCAGAACAAAGAAACTCATACAGGTTTGGAACAACTTGAGGGTGAGTAAACAATGATAGAATTTTCATTTTTGGGTGAACTATCCCTTAATATATTGTGATAATATACACTAATATTCACTAATATTGTGGGAGACTGAACAGACAAAAAGTGTCTTTAAAGTGTCTTGTAATTGAAACACTGTTTGACCCGGGGTTAAAGGTGGCCTTGGCCCTGGTTCAGCGCAGTGAGTGTGTGTTTGCTCACGTGGCTCTGCATGTCGGTCAGCGTCCGCACGAGCTGTGTGTGTGTAGTCTCGGGCAGCTGGGAGTATAGGCAGACGCAGGCGCTCCTCCGGCCCTCCTCTCGGTATCTGTTCTGGGAAACACATCGACGGATGTTTAGCGATTCTCTCGTGCGAAGGAAACAGTGTGAAGCGTGTAGGAAACAGTGTGACGCGTGTAGGAAACAGTGGGACGCGTGTAGGAAACAGTGGGACGCGTGTGGGAAACAGTGTGACGCGTGTAGGAAACAGTGGGACGCGTGTAGGAAACAGTGGGACGCGTGTGGGAAACAGTGTGACGCGTGTAGGAAACAGTGGGACGCGTGTAGGAAACAGTGTGACGCGTGTAGGAAACAGTGTGACGCGTGTAGGAAACAGTGGGACGCGTGTAGGAAACAGTGGGACACGTGTAGGAGACAGTGTGACGCGTGTAGGAAACAGTGGGACGCATGTAGGAAACAGTGGGACGCGTGTAGGAAACAGTGGGACGCGTGTAGGAAACAGTGTACAGTGTGACGCGTGTAGGAAACAGTGTGACGCGTGTGGGAAACAGTGGGACGCGTGTAGGAAACAGTGTACAGTGTGACGCGTGTAGGAAACAGTGTGACGCGTGTGGGAAACAGTGGGACGCGTGTAGGAAACAGTGTGACGCGTGTAGGAAACAGTGGGACACGTGTAGGAAACAGTGGGACGCGTGTAGGAAACAGTGTGACGCGTGTAGGAAACAGTGTGACGCGTGTAGGAAACAGTGTGACGCGTGTAGGAAACAGTGGGACGCGTGTAGGAAACAGTGGGACGCGTGTGGGAAACAGTGGGACGCGTGTAGGAAACAGTGTGACGCGTGTAGGAAACAGTGGGACGCGTGTAGGAAACAGTGTGACGCGTGTAGGAAACAGAGGGACGCGTGTAGGAAACAGTGGGACGCGTGTGGGAAACAGTGGGACGCGTGTAGGAAACAGTGTGACGCGTGTAGGAAACAGTGGGACGCGTGTAGGAAACAGTGGGACGCGTGTGGGAAACAGTGGGACGCGTGTGGGAAACAGTGGGACGCGTGTAGGAAACAGTGTGACGCGTGTAGGAAACAGTATGACGCCTGTAGGAAACAGTGGGACGCGTGTAGGAAACAGTGTGACGCGTGTAGGAAACAGTGGGACGCGTGTGGGGAACAGTGGGACGCGTGTAGGAAACAGTGGGACGCGTGTAGGAAACAGTGGGACACGTGTAGGAAACAGTGGGACGCGTGTAGGAAACAGTGTGACGCGTGTAGGAAACAGTGTGACGCGTGTAGGAAACAGTGTGACGCGTGTAGGAAACAGTGGGACGCGTGTGGGAAACAGTGGGACGCGTGTAGGAAACAGTGGGACGCGTGTGGGAAACAGTGGGACGCGTGTGGGAAACAGTGGGACGCGTGTAGGAAACAGTGGGACGCGTGTAGGAAACAGTGTGACGCGTGTAGGAAACAGTGGGACGCGTGTAGGAAACAGTGGGACGCGTGTAGGAAACAGTGTGACGCGTGTAGGAAACAGTGTGACGCGTGTAGGAAACAGTGGGACGCGTGTAGGAAACAGTGGGACGCGTGTAGGAAACAGTGGGACGCGTGTAGGAAACAGTGGGACGCGTGTGGGAAACAGTGGGACGCGTGTGGGAAACAGTGTGACGCGTGTAGGAAACAGTGGGACGCGTGTAGGAAACAGTGGGACGCGTGTAGGAAACAGTGGGACGCGTGTGGGACGCGTGTAGGAAACAGTGGGACGCGTGTAGGAAACAGTGGGACGCGTGTAGGAAACAGTGGGACGCGTGTGGGACGCGTGTAGGAAACAGTGTGACGCGTGTAGGAAACAGTGGGACGCGTGTAGGAAACAGTGGGACGCGTGTGGGAAACAGTGGGACGCGTGTGGGAAACAGTGTGACGCGTGTAGGAAACAGTGGGACGCGTGTAGGAAACAGTGGGACGCGTGTAGGAAACAGTGGGACGCGTGTGGGACGCGTGTAGGAAACAGTGGGACGCGTGTAGGAAACAGTGGGACGCGTGTAGGAAACAGTGGGACGCGTGTAGGAAACAGTGTACAGTGTGACGCGTGTAGGAAACAGTGGGACGCGTGTAGGAAACAGTGGGACGCGTGTAGGAAACAGTGTGACGCGTGTAGGAAACAGTGGGACGCGTGTAGGAAACAGTGTGACGCGTGTAGGATTGGGAATCGGATACTTGTTATAAAATTAAAATTTCGATTCCTCTTATCGATTCCCTTTGTGAGCATTTCAATTCGACTTTAAACCATTCAAACGCGAGACGACTCAGGCGCTGTTCTTATGCGCTGCACACACATCTAAAACACGCTCACAGAAACAGTGATTTTAAACCATTCAAGTGTTTTCTGTGCTGCACGTGTGTCACTGTATTGGGCAACTCTTAAAGTGACAGCAGCCTAATATTCCTGCAGCCGTCTCTACAATAACACTAATATTCCTGCCGTCTCTATAATAACACTAATTAAACAACAGAAAGAAAATTTACTCTTCACTTTTGTTACTATATTTGTAATGTGTATTTTATTAATAAACTGCAGTGTTATTGTACATTTGATTACAGTTTCTGAACCTGAAAATCTTAAAACACTGTTTATTTCAATCATATTTTTGTTCAGTTGTGTCTATTTGTTGCGATTGCACATTTTTTATTTTATCTTTTTTAATTACTGAGTGTTTACTTGTTTTTAATAATGCTTGACATTAAATTAGCAATAACTAAATGCGAATGATATCTAGGGTTTTTTTACCTTATTGGAAGCGAAATTAGGAATCGATAAGAATCGGAATCGATAAAATTCAAACGATACCCAACCCAAGACCTGTGTGTATGTGTGTGTGTGTGTGACGTGTGTGTGTGTGTGTGTGTGTGTGTGTGATGTGTGTGTGACGTGTGTGTGACGTGTGTGTGTGTGTGCCGTGTGTGTGACATGTGTGTGTGTGTGTGTGTGTGTGTTGTACTTCGCTCTGCAGCTCGGAGACTTTAGCAGCGAACTGAGTCTGTGGCGTCTGCGGGAGCTGAGAGTAAACGCTGGACGACTGGAGCTTCTTCCCTTCTTTATATCGGACCTGTAGAGCAGAAACACAGATGAGTGTGTGTGTGTGTGTGTGTGTGTGTGTGTGTGTGTGTGTGTGTGTGTGTGTGTG
>NC_138735.1:34601393-34616393 GCF_965113295.1 Leuciscus leuciscus
TGTACTTCAGCTGAGAGAAACACAGATGTTCATGATCACACGTGTGTGTGTGTGTGTGTGTGTGTGTGTGTGTGTGTGTGTGTGTGTGTGTGTGTGTGCGAACCTCGCTGCGCAGCTCTGACGCGTGTTTAGCGTGTTGTGTGTCTCGAGTCTCGGGCAGAAGAGCGTAAAGACACGCATCCGTTCGGTTCTGCTCTTTATATTTCACCTGCATGTAAAACACACACACACCTTTCCTCATCACATGTTCAGGACATGCGTGTGCTCGTGATCACGTGATCTGCTGTGGACATACGTCACTCTGCAGCTGGCAGGCGTGTTTGGCGTGTTCGGTCTCCAGTGTGTGTGGCATCAGGCTGTACAAGTTACTCTCGGACTCCTTCTTCCCTTCATGCTTGTACTGAAGCTGCAAACACACGCAAACACACGCAAACCACACACAAACACACGCAAAACACACAAACACACGCAAAACACACGCAAACACACGCAAACACACGCAGAACACACACAAACACACGCACACACACGCAAAACACACACACACATGCAAAACACACGCAAACACACACACACGCAAAACTTGAGAAACTTTACTAGGAAAAAATATTAGCAATTCATAATTTCAGTCATGTGACCTGGACCTTTCCAACTCAAAAGAAAGAACGACAAAAATATGAGAACAGAACGCAGATTTTGAACACATATACAATATTTCAGGGCTCGTACAGAGACTTACAATGAAATTCCAGGACTTTTCAAGCACTACTTTTTTGGTTTTCAATCAGAGATCTCACTCATCAAACAATATCTATATTTTGTTTCAAATTCTAAAAAAGGTAAATAGATAAACAAAAATAAACCAATAAAATAAAATGGCACAAATAAAGTGCAGCAGATGCAATGACTAGTAACTTTAACCAGTGAAAGGATTTTATGACAAAGATATCGCTTTCCTTATTAAATCTGATTTCTTTCCTCATGAATATATGATTGACCTGAAGAATAAAAGCTGTATCATATACTAGGATATTTATGAGCACTATCACACTCAAAGCCATATGGCTCTATAGCTACATCAGACGAGCTGCAGCTTTAATTTTGTGTGAAAAGATTTTTTTAGCGATAAAATTAAACACTAATTTCACATATATCGTCTTTCAATAATTCAAGCGCTTTTCAAATACCTTTTGATAAATATGGATGTTTTTACGAGTTTTCCAGGACTTACATTTCAAAAAGTCAAATTACTTCAAGCATTATATATAACAACTGTACATTGAATTTGGTCTTTTAACATCTCTATCTCAGTGGAAACCTGGCGGTCAGTGGAGGAAGTGATGTCATAGTGATGTCATAGGCCTTATGCTATGATGCTTGTCTGTTGTCTGATTAAGACATTTCATAATTTGTACCAGGACATTTATGGTTGTTTATATTGTTCAAAAAAGTTCTTGGTAAAAAAAAAAGAAAAAAAGAAGAAGCTACTGAGCCTATTATTATTGTACAGCGCAAGGTTTCTGCACATCCACGTCTTCTTCTCGGTTTGTAGTGTATCTCTGTGGCAGAGGGACAGCTCCACACGCTGGTTTGGCATGCATGTGCACAGATATTTCTTGAGACGATGCTGCGTTTGCGGAATTTATTTTCAGAACGGGGGGGGGGGGGGGGTGCTCTGGCTTCGTGTGGATGTGGCCATAGTGATGTCATAGTGATGTCACAGTGATGTCACAGTGATGTCACAGTCCTGTGTTCATCAGTGTTACCTGGCTCTGGAGGTCGGTCATGTGACTGGCGAACTGTGTGTCAGCGGTCTGAGGCAGGAGTGAGTACAGACTAGCCTGATCGTCCTTCTGCTTATATCTGACCTGCAGAACACACACCATAATCAATGTCACATCATAATCAACGCTCAGATCACATCATAATCAACACTCAGATCACATCATAATCAACGTTCAAATCACATCATAATCAACACTCGTGTCATGTTTCTATGAAGGGCAGATATTAGTCCACATTTTTACCTTTTAAGGGTCTTATCTTATCTTTAATGCCAAATTCATACATTTAATCAATAAGTTCAACTATAATAATAAGATTCTATATGGTTCCAAATCAGATGAACTCAGTTTCACTACACTCATGCACTTCTGCTGTGTGTTTCTGTGGATCCGCTTTCACTGGTGAAATAAAGCAAACACAGACACATCTGTGTAAGATGTGCTAGAGTTTAACCCCTGGTTGACTGCACTGCTGTGTAAGATGTGCTAGAGTTTAACCCCTGGTTGACTGCGCTGCTGTGTAAGATGTGCCAGAGTTTAACCCCTGGTTGACTGCGCTGCTGTGTAAGACGTGCTAGAGTTTAACCCCTGGTTGACTGCGCTGCTGTGTAAGATGTGCTAGAGTTTAACCCCTGGTTGACTGCGCTGCTGTGTAAGATGTACTAGAGTTTAACCCCTGGTTGACTGCGCTGCTGTGTAAGATGTGCTAGAGTTTAACCCCTGGTTGACTGCGCCGCTGTGTAAGATGTGCTAGAGTTTAACCCCTGGTTGACTGCGCTGCTGTGTAAGATGTGCTAGAGTTTAACCCCTGGTTGACTGCGCCGCTGTGTAAGATGTGCTAGAGTTTAACCCCTGGTTGACTGCGCTGCTGTGTAAGATGTGCTACAGTTTAACCCCTGGTTGACTGCGCTGCTGTCTGAGATGTGCTAGAGTTTAACCCCTGGTTGACTGCGCTGCTGTCTGAGATGTGCTAGAGTTTAACCCCTGGTTGACTGCGCTGCTGTCTGAGATGTGCTAGAGTTTAACCCCTGGTTGACTGCGCTGCTGTCTGAGATGTGCTAGAGTTTAACCCCTGGTTGACTGCGCTGCTGTGTAAGATGTGCTAGAGTTTAACCCCTGGTTGACTGCGCCGCTGTGTAAGATGTGCTAGAGTTTAACCCCTGGTTGACTGCGCTGCTGTGTAAGATGTGCTAGAGTTTAACCCCTGGTTGACTGCGCTGCTGTGTAAGATGTGCTATAGTTTAACCCCTGGTTGACTGCGCTGCTGTCTGAGATGTGCTAGAGTTTAACCCCTGGTTGACTGCGCTGCTGTCTGAGATGTGCTAGAGTTTAACCCCTGGTTGACTGCGCTGCTGTCTGAGATGTGCTAGAGTTTAACCCCTGGTTGACTGCGCTGCTGTCTGAGATGTGCTAGAGTTTAACCTCTGGTTGACTGCGCTGCTGTGTAACGTCTTCTGCAGTCGTGAGATGTTCAGAGAGAACCGCACTCCTGCTCGAGTGATGATGATTCACTGTGTCATATGATTTGATGAATCCAATTATCTTGAATTTTGGGGCATTTTCTGTGTTTCAGTGGCACTTCTGCCTCCAGCCCTGTTCATGTCTGACCCTGGTTCATGTTCACAGTTCATTCAGTGAAGAACATCTGTCTTTACGGTGAACATCTGCAACACAGCACAGACAGCAGCGTAGCGGGACGCCTGGCTTTACACACACATGAACTCTAATGACATCCCATTCCTGATCCGGAGGGTTTAATATGGAGTTGCTCCACCCTTTGCCGCTATAACAGCTAAGAGGCTGGATTTGCAAGCGTCTGCATGTCTAGTGCTTGATTTTATACAGCTGTGGCCATGGAAGTGATTGGAACACCTGAACTCAATGATTTGGAGGAGTGTCCCAAAACTTTTGGCACTATAGTGTACAGGGTGCGCTTGGCGTCACCTGGCTCTGCGCGTCTGCGATGTCTCGAGCCGTCTGCGTCTGCAGTGTCTGCGTCAGGCGAGTGAAGAGCGGGCTCGATAAACTCCCTCGGCCGTCCTCTCGGTACTTCACCTGAACACAAACAGCCAGCTCTTCTAGTGTTGTACAGCGAGCTTCACACAAATGTGTGCAGCGTCACACTACCTCACTGATGATGTCAGTGGCGTGTTTAGCGTGTTGCGTGTCCAGCGTCTCGGGCAGGGTGGCGTACAGCGAGCCGTTCACCTGCTGCTTATATTTCACCTGAAGGAAACACACACAGAAACTCCATCAGACTCACACACTGCTTCATCACTCGAAGCCGTACTGAGATTTTGAGATGATATTTCAATAATTTAACAACATGTTAACTTTCACATGTTCTCTGGTAGCAGTTAATGGTCACATGACATGCAGCTAAACAAATAAAATATTTTATGTTTCTTAAAAAAGGGTTTTATTTTGATGTTTATGATTCAATTGATTATTAAGACTTATATTTATTTTGATTAATTTCTCAAAGCTTGAGAAAGGCAGATGTGAATGACTGATTCTGATTGGCTGAGATGGTTTTCCTCGCCTCGCTCTGCAGATCCGACACGGCTCTGACGAACTGCGTCTCCGGAGTCTCAGACAGCTGAGAGTAAACGCTGGACGAGAGGCTCCTCCTGCCCTCCTCACGGTACTGGTTCTGAAACACACGAGCAAACGGAGTGTGTGTGAGATCTGAGTGTGTGTGAGATCTGAGTGCGTGTGAGATCTGAGATGGAGCTTCACCTCACTGAGTGTGTGTGAGATATGTGAGATCTGAGTGCGTGTGAGATCTGAGTGCGTGTGAGATCTGAGATGGAGCTTCACCTCACTGAGTGTGTGTGAGATATGTGAGATATGTGAGATCTGAGTGTGTGTGAGATCTGAGTGTGTGTGAGATCTGATCTGAGTGTGTGTGAGATATGTGAGATCTGAGTGTGTGTGAGATCTGAGTGTGTGTGATATCTGATCTGAGTGTGTGTGAGATCTGAGTGTGTGTGAGATCTGAGTGTGTGTGAGATCTGAGATGGAGCTTCACCTCACTGAGTGTGTGTGAGATCTGAGTGTGTGTGATATCTGATCTGAGTGTGTGTGATATCTGATCTGAGTGTGTGTGAGATCTGAGTGTGTGTGAGATCTGAGTGTGTGTGAGATCTGAGTGTGTGTGATATCTGATCTGAGTGTGTGTGAGATCTGAGTGTGTGTGAGATCTGATCTGAGTATGTGTGAGATCTGAGATGGAGCTTCACCTCACTGAGTGTGTGTGAGATCTGAGTGTGTGTGAGATCTGATCTGAGTGTGTGTGAGATCTGAGTGTGTGTGAGATCTGAGTGTGTGTGAGATCTGAGTGTGTGTGAGATCTGAGATGGAGCTTCACCTCACTGAGTGTGTGTGAGATCTGCTGGACACACTTCATCTCTGCTGAGTCTGGAACCGCAGTGAACGAGGAGCCTGAGAAATCACCCTTCCCGATGCCTTTATACGCCACCTGATGAAGAAGTGGAGAAGAAGGTCACGCTACAGTCACACGCGTGTGAGGAAGAGCAGAACACGTTAACTAGAGCTCAGATCTGATGATGATGAAGATGATGAAGAACGTCACCTGGCTCTGGATCTGAGCGGCGTCTCGAGCGTGTCGAGTTTCTGGAGTTTCTGCGAGCTGATGGTACAGAGATCTGCTCATCTGCTGCTGAGCGTCAGCCTTATACTTCACCTGCACACACACACACACACGCACGCACGCGCACACACACACAGCGGATCAGTCATGCTTGTCATGATGTTGACTGGAGGAACTCTGGCCTGAACACTGAGGTGACTGTAAGACTGTACTGTTGGAGTGTGTGTGTCGTACGCTGCTCTGTAACTCTGCGGTGTGTTTGCTGAACTGCGTCTCCAGCGTCTCCGGCATCAGGGAGTACAGGTTACTGGAGTTCTCCTTCAGGTCAGCTTTATACTTCAGCTGAAACACACACACACACACACACACACGAGGAGTAAAAGAGGCTCCAGACAGAACATTCTGAGTGTCTGTTTCTGTGGAAAGACTGAATCTACGGAGGTCACAGGGGTCACAGAGGTCAGAGGTCACGGAGGCCAGAGGTCATAGAGGGTCACGGAGGTCAGAGGTCACAGGTAAGAGAGGTTCACATAGGTCATATAGTGTTATAGAGGTCACATAGGTCAGAGGTTCACAGAGGGTCACGGAGGTCAGAGGTCACATAGGTCAGAGAGGTTCACATAGGTCATATAGTGTTATAGAGGTCACATAGGTCAGAGGTTCACAGAGGTCACAGAGGGTCACGGAGGTCAGAGGTCACAGGTCAGAGAGGTTCACATAGGTCATATAGTGTTATAGAGGTCACATAGGTCAGAGGTTCACAGAGGGTCACATAGGTCAGAGGTTCACAGAGGTCAGAGGTCACGGAGGTTCACCTCACTCTGCAGCTCCATCTGCTGCTTCACGAACTCATTCTGCGGCGTCTCTGGCATCAGGGAGAACAGATTACTCCCCGTCACTGACGCCCGGCCCTGCTGGTACTGCAGCTGATCACACAACAAACACAGTCACATGATCACAAGAAGAGTCACATGATCACATGAAGTGTCACTTGATCACATAATGTAGTTGTGAAGAGCAGGACTATATGGCTGCGTTTACACTTGCACAAAAACATGATCTGACACAGATCTGATTATTGTAGCACACGTGTAAACAGAAATCAGATCAGATCTGTGCTTTAAGCCTTGGATTATATTATACACAGCCTCTGATTGGGTCACAGTCACAGCTCAGATCTGATGATGATGAAGAACGTCACCTGGCTCTGGATCTGAGCGGCGTCTCGAGCGTGTCGAGTTTCTGGAGTTTCTGCGAGTTGATGGTACAGAGATCTGCTCATCTGCTGCTGAGCGTCAGTCTTATACTTCACCTGCACACACACACACACACACACACACACACACACACACACACGTCAGCCTTATACTTCACCTGCACACACACACACACACACACACACACACACACACACACACACACGTCAGCCTTATACTTCACCTGCACACACACACACACACACACACACACACACACACACACACACACACACACACACGCATGGTGGTGATTGTGATGATGGTGATGATGAAGATCTTGGTGATGGTGATGTTGGAGAAGGTGATGTTGGCGATGATGAAGATGTTGGTGATGATGAAGATGTTGGTATACCTGACTCTGCAGCTCAGAGATGCTCCTGCTGAATTGAGTCTCTGCAGTTTCAGGAAGCTGAGAGTAAACGCAGCAGCTGATGCTCTTCCGGCTCTGCTCGCGGTACTTATTCTGCACACACACACACACACACACACACACACACACACACACACACACACACACACACACACACACACACACACACACACACACACACACACACACACACACACAGGGCTGTCACACACTTCATGGATCAGTGTAACCTGCTCTGATCCTTCATCTCGTCTGCTTCACCTCGCTGATGGTCTCTGTGATCTCTCTGGCGAACTGAATCTCCGGCGTCTCGGGCAGCGTAGAGAAGAGAGAGCCTGACGCCTGTTTGTCCTTATACACCACCTGATACACACACACACACAACACTGAGAACAGAGAGTCTGACGCCTGTCTGTCCTTATACACCACCTGATACAACACACACACACATACACTCACAACACTCTTGTGTGCTTGTTTGTGTGTACATGTGTGTGTGTACATATGTGTGTGTGTGTGTGTACATATGTGTGTGTGTACGTGTGTGTGTGTGTGTGTGTACATGCGCGTGTGTGTGTACATGCCTGTACGCATGCGTGTGTGTGTGTTGTCACACAGGGCGTGTGTGATGCGTCAGTGCAGTAGTACTGGGATAGTAGTGCCTGTAGTTTAGTAGATATTGCATGCTTCATGCTACTTCTGCTTGCTAAGGGCGAAAAGAGGAGTCGAGTGCGTAAGCCTCCTCCTGTCGGTACATAGCCTCTCCACCGTCAAGACTCCTACAGTGCCTCCTTGCGGCCACACACGGTAACTGGGCCCTAGCGGACCCAGGCTGAACTGTAGGGGATCTCGGAGCAGCAGTGGGCCCCAGAGGCGCGGTGTGCAGGCCCACCAAGCAGTGGACATGCCCTGGTACCCGCCAACCACAACCCCAGCTATGGGTAAATAGTCCCACTGCCTTGTGGGGTAGCCTATAGAGGCAAAGGCTAAGGGAGCACACCCTGAAAAAAAAGGGTTAACCCTAACCCTAACCTGAAAAAAAAGACAAAATACCTCAACGTCCTATTCAGGATCCGCTCTGCTTACCCCACAAGAGGAAGGGGCTAGAAAAGGTGCCCTAAAAATAGCCTGCCTCATACCTCCCGACTGGATTACCCCGTCCAGAGGGAACACCCCATTTGCAGTCAGAAACAAAAGAAATTTAATTTTGGAGCCTGGAATGTGCGCACTCTGATGGACAGCACCTCCAGTGACAGACCTGAGAGACGAACCGCCATCATAGCCAGAGAACTGCAGAGATGCCGGATTGATATAGCTGCTCTCTACGAAACTCGACGGGCAGGTGAAGGGCAGCTGAAGGAGGAGAAAGGTGGCTACACTTTCTTCTGGAAAGGAAAGGCAGCCGATGAGACTAGAAACCATGGAGTTGGACTTGCCATCAAAAACCAGCTTGTCAACCACCTCTCCGAACTTCCTGTGGGGATCAGCGAGCGCCTCATGACAATCCGTCTGGTGTTGGCCAACAACCAGACAGCGACAGTAGTGAACGCCTATGCCCCTACCCTAGACTCCGACGTGGAAGAAAATGAAGCCTTCTACGCCTGCCTGGAAGAAACCCTGTCAAAAATCCCCAGGGAGGACAAGATCATCCTCCTTGGAGACTTCAATGCTAGGGTAGGCCGGGACCTACACCTCTGGAAGGGCACTGGTCCTGATGGGATCCCCGCAGAGATCTTAAAGGAAGGAGGACCAAGGCTCTGGCACCACATCCACCATCTACTCGTCAAGGTCTGGGAAAGGGAAGAGCTCCCCTCAGAGCTCCGGTATGCCCAAATTGTTACCATATTCAAGAAAGGGGACAAGGCTGAATGTGGAAACTACAGGGGCATCTCGCTCTTGTCAACAACAGGCAAAGTCCTTGCTCGTGTCCTCGCCAACCGCCTGCTACCACTATCTGAGGAGATACTCCCTGAATCACAGTGCAGTTTCCGTCCAACTAGGGGAACAACTGACATGATCTTTTCTGCTCGCCAACTACAAGAAAAGTGTCGGAACAAGGACTGCCTCTGTACATGGCCTTTATAGACTTGACAAAGGCCTTTGACTCCGTAGATCGGCAGGCACTGTGGAGCATACTATCAAAGTATGGATGTCATGCCAAATACATCCGTGTACTGAGGCTACTGCATGACGGCATATCAGCCACAGTGCTCAACAGTGGCTCTGAATCTGAGCCATTTACTGTAGAAACTGGGGTCAAACAGGGATGTATCATTGCACCCACCCTATTTGCCATCTTCATTGCAGCCATACTCCACCTTACTGGCCAAGAGTTGCCACAGGGGATCCCAATCCTTTACAGGACTGACGGCAGGCTCTTCAACCTTAGCAGGTTCAAAGCCAAGAGCAAAGCCAGGAATACCACCATCATGGAGCTGCAATACGCCGATGATAACGCCATTGCAGCACACTCCCCTGAAGACCTCCAGGGCATCCTAAATGCCTTTGCCAAGGCATACAGAGCCCTGGGTTTGGCCTTGAACATCAAGAAAACTCAGGTTCTGTATCAACCACCACCCAACCAGCCATCACTCCAGCCCATCATCAAAGTGGATAACACCACTCTGGAAAGCGTAGACCACTTCCCCTACCTTGGCAGCATTCTCTCTTCCAAAGCTGAGATAGACTCTGAAGTTAACCATCGCCTGAGCTGTGCCAGTGGAGCCTATGCCAAACTCAGGACAAGAGTCTTTGATGACCGAGACCTGAAGGCTCAAACCAAGGTCCTGGTTTACAGAGCTGTGATTCTCCCAACTCTGCTGTATGGAGCGGAATCCTGGACCACCTACAGCAGACACCTGAGAGCACTGGAACTATTCCATCAAAGAGCCTTAATAAAAATCTTGAGGATCAACTGGGAAGACAGATGTACAAACTCCAGCATTCTGGAGGATACGAATATGCCCAGCATCACTACCACCATAATGCAGCACCAACTCCGATGGACAGGACATGTCATCCGCATGCCCAACAACCGTCTCCCAAAGCAGATCCTGTACTCCCAGCTAAAAAAAGGACAGCGAGCCCCTGGTGGGCCAAAGAAACGCTTTGAGGACAATATCAAGACCAGCCCGAAAAAGTTTAACATCACGTCAGGCGACTGGGAGAATCTCGCGTTTAACAGGGACTACTGGAGAAAAGCAGTGCAGGAAGGTGTAGCACACCACCAAACAGAACTCCACCGTGCCGCAGATGCAAAGAGACAACACCGCAAGGACAAACAGAGAAAGGCTCCACCACCACACATCACCACACACCACCTCACACCACCTCAACATTCCAATGCCCACACTGCAGCAGAATCTGTGGATCACAGATCGGCCTTTACAGCCACCTGAGGATCCACAGATGAGGCGCCCTGACGGAGGGGACAGTCATACTCGTCTCGAGTGACCGCCGAAGAAGAAGAAAGAAGAAGAAGACAGTGTGAGCATGCGTGTGTGTACGTGTGTGTGTGTGTGTGTGTGTTGTGTGTGTGTGTGTGTGTGTGTGTGTGTGTGTGTGTGTGTGTGTGTGTGTGTGTGCGCATGCGTGTGTGTGTGTGTGTGTGTGCGCATACGTGTGTGTTGAGTGTGTGTGTGTGTGTGTGTGTGTGTGTGTGTGTGCGCATGCGTGTGTGTGTGTGTGTGTGTGCGCATACGTGTGTGTTGAGTGTGTGTGTGTGTGTGTGTGTGTGTGTGTGCGCATGCGTGTGTGTTGAGTGTGTGTGTTGTGTATGCGTGTGTGTACATGAGTGTGTTGTGTGTGTGTGTACCTGGCTTTGTAGCTGGTACGCCTCTTTAGCATGTTTTGTGTCCAGTGTTTCCTCCAGTTGTGTGTAGAGACACGTGGAAGCGTCTTTTCTACCAGCTTCTTTGTATTTATTCTGCCAGACACACAGAGAGGAGTGTGAGAGCGCAGCCAGTCACATGACAGCAGTCAGGTGAACACGCGTGATGAGTGTGTGTGTTACGTGGCTCTGCAGGTCCGTCATGTGTTTGGCGTGTTGCGTGTCCATCGTGTCGGGCAGCTGAGAGAACACACTACAGGACAGCTTCTTCCTCCCATCCGCTCGATACCTGACCTGTCAATCATCATCATCATCATCATCATCATCATCAGTGTGTGTGTGTGTGTGTGTGTGTGTGTGTGTGTGTGTGTGTGGGGCAGCTGAGAGAACACACTACAGGACAGCTTCTTCCTCCCATCCGCTCGGTACCTGACCTGTCAATCATCGTCATCATCATCATCATCAGTGTGTGTGTGTGTGTGTGTGTGTGTGTGTGTGTGTGTGTGTGTACCTCACTCTGCAGCTCCGTCATCTCTCTAGCGAACTGCGTGTCACGTGTGTCGGGCATCAGAGAATACAGATTCACACACAGATCTCTGAGTCCTTCCTCCCGATACTGCATCTGAACAGCAGAGGAACATCACACACACACACACACAAACTAAAGTCATTAAACAAGACTTAATATCTTCAGTATTTTGCTTCTTCTCCAGTAAATGAATCTTGATTTAGGAATGTTTAGATGTAACGAGACAGAGACACTGAGGAAGAGCATCACTGACTTTATTCTGCTCTGATTTCAGACCTCGATGAGTTTAAAGGCCACAGAAACGCTGGTGACGAGGGTCATGTGATCACGCGTCTCACCTCACTGTACAGGTGTGTGGCGTCTTTAGCGTGTCGGATCTCTAGTGTTTCAGGAACACACGAGCCGTTCACCAGCTTCTGTTAAAGCACAAACACACTTCATCTCAAACTCGACTTCTGCAACATGATGGAGATTCACATTAGTCACACATTAGATCTGATCAGTGTTTTATCATGTGCTGCCTCAGAGAATGATGGGAAACCTCATTCTGTCGCCTCACAAACACATTAAACTCAAGATTCAACAGATTTTCCAGATGAAGTGGCGTGAACATTCACAAACACAGCTCATGATCACCGGCAGTGAAAGCGTCTGCAGTGACTCTGATGTGAACCGACGTCATGTGTGAACGTGAGCTGGTCATGTGACCCGCTTCATCATCACGGCACATCTGCTAACTGTGTGAAAGATTCATTCATAAAACATACAACAGATCATCAGCAGCTCTGTGTGAGCGCCTGTCGCCTCCAGCTGCATATAAAACACTCAAATTCATAATAATAAATGTTTATTTAATGCATAAAACATTAAACAGATCATAAGTACCTTCATCTGAGCGTCTGTGACGTCTGTCTGACTCTCTGTCGCCTCCAGCTGCAAACAAAACCATACAAATTAATCAATGAAAATTAATAAAATAAAAAATGAATAATAACTAATGATTATTTAATACATAAAACAGATCATAAGTACCTTCATCTGAGTGTCTGTGATGCCTGTCGCCTCCAGCTGGATGTAAACCATTCAAATTAAATATAATAATAAATAAAAGTGTATTCAATACATAAAACATAATAAAACAGACCATTAGTGTCTCCGTCTGAGTGTCTGTGACGTCTGTCGCCTCCAGCTGCAGATATGACCAAATGAATTATGATAATTAATATAATAAAAACATACAGTGTTAATTTAATACATAAAACATAATAAAGTGGACGATCAGTACCTTCATCTGAGTGTCTGTGACGTCTGTCGCCTCCAGCTGGATGTAAAAACGTTCAAATTAATAACAATAAAAATTAATAAACTAAAAAATTATATTAAATAATGTCTATTTAATACATAAAAAGACCATTAGTGTCTCTGTCTGAGTGTCTGTGACGTCTGTCGCCTCCAGCTGCAGATGAAACCATTAAAATGAATCATAATGAAAATTAATAAAATAAAAAAGAATGATAAATAATGTCTATTTAATACATAAAACAGATCATAAGTACCTTCATCTGAGTGTATGTGACGTCTGACTGAATCTCTGTCGCCTCCAGCTGCAAATAAACCATACAAATTAATCATAATGAAAATTAATAATAACTGATTATTTAATACATAAAACAGATCATAAGTGCCTTCATCTGAGCGTCTGTGACGTCTGTCTGACTCTCTGTCGCCTTTATATCATTCATATAAAACCATTCAAATTAATTATAATAATAAATAAATAAAAGTGTATTCAATACATAACACATAATAAAACAGATCATAAGTGTCTCCGTCTGAGTGTCTGTGACGTCTGTCGCCTCCAGCTGCAGATATGACCAAATTAATTATGATAATAATATAATAAAAACATATAGTGTTAATTTAATACATAAAACATAATAAAGTAGACGACAAGTACCTTCATCTGAGTGTCTGTGACGTCTGTCTGAATCTCTGTCGCCTCCAGCTGGATATAAACCATTCAAATTAATCATAATGAAAATGAATAAACTAAAAAAAATATTTTGTCTAATAATAATGTCTATTTAATACATAAAACAGACCATTAGTGTCTCCGTCTGAGTCTCTGTGGCGTCTGTCTGACTCTCTGTCGCCTCCAGCTGGATATAAAACCAAATTAGTTATATTTGATAATTAATAAATAATTAATCAAATAAAAACATTTAATGTTCATTTAATACATATCACATAATAAAGTGGACGATCAGTACCTTCATCTGAGTGTCTGTGACGTCTGTCGCCTCCAGCTGGATATAAACCATTCAAATTATAATAAAATAAAAAATAAGAATAAATAATGTCTATTTAATACATAAAACAGACCATTAGTGTCTCCGTCTGAGTGTCTGTGACGTCTGTCGCCTCCAGCTGCAGATACAACCAAATGAATTATGATAATAATAATTAATCAAATAAACACATATAATGTTTATTCAATACATAAAACATAATAAAGTGGACGATCAGTACCTTCATCTGAGTGTCTGTGACGTCTGTCGCCTCCAGCTGGATGTAAAAACGTTCAAATTAATAATAATAAAAATTAATAAACAAAAAAATTATATTAAATAATGTCTATTTAATACATAAAACAGACCATTAGTGTCTCTGTCTGCGCGGCTGTGACGTCTGTCTGACTCTCTGTCGCCTCCAGCTGCTGACAATATAAAAATAATCATATAATAATATGATAATAATTAATACAAAAAAACATATAATGTTTACATAACACATAATAAAACAGACCATTAGTGTCTCCGTCTGAGCGACTATGACGCCTGTCGCCTCCAGCTGCATATGAAACCATTCAAATTAATAATAATAATAATAATAATCACTATTAACTGTCGAGCTGCCGATCATTAATACAGAACGTGAGAGTGATTCTGATCCACAGGAGAGTCTGAGAGTTTAAACACACATTCACATGCTGATTCTGAAATATTGATATGATATTTCTGAGGGAGCTCTGTGTCAGAGACATGAAGTGTGTGTCTGTAGATCCGAGTTTAACATGACAAACACATGAAGCGTTTAGCATCCTAACCCTAACCCTAACCCTAACCCTAACACAGAACAACAGAAACCAGTGCAGAACCACAGATCCATTACTGATGCAGATCGACTCACCGCGTCTGTGGAGTTTACTTCACTCTGCTCCTGCACACACACACACACACACACACACGTCTCTTATGACAGGTTCTTTAAGCATCAGTTTCTGCTCCACCAATGAGAGCAGGCGGTGAGCTGCTGATGGACTGATCGACCAATCAGATCAGTGGAGCAGAACCGGTTCTCTATACCTGCGTTCAGCTCTAGATCCTGATCAACGACATTAAGAGCTTCTGCTGATGGACTGATCGACCAATCAGATCAGTGGACCTGACTCAATCAACCAATCAGAACTGGCTCTACACCTGCGATCAGCTCAAGAGATCCGACTGACTTTCACTCCAGATCAATGAGTTTCTGCTGACGGGCTTCAGTCACACTCACCTCACGGGCCGCTGGGATCCGATCAGAACCGGCTCCAGGAGAACCCTGTGGAACACAC
>NC_138735.1:34628893-34686393 GCF_965113295.1 Leuciscus leuciscus
GAACGTTCTGGCCAGGATTAACAGAACCTTCATTCACAGTTATCTCTTCTTTAATAACGTGATTCCTTGTTCATGGAACGTGTTTTATGAAATGTTTTAGTTGGACGTCCATTACGTTTTTTAAATGTTGCTACTTGTTTCAGACGTTCAGAGAACATTCAAAAGTAATATTCCATAATGTTTGAAGAATGATACAATGTAATATTTCCTAAACGTTCAAATAACCAAGAAAACGGAACGGAAAAATTAGCAAAAAGTTCTTAGAACATATTTTGTTAGCTGAGAAAACAGCGACACACACTACAGACAGACTCACCGAAGCCCTGTTTGTGACATCATTGCGTCTGTTACTCCATCACGAGAGTTTTCTGAAACAACACACTGATTCACTACAGTAAAACACAGTCATGTGACCTTCATCACACACTCACCTCGGGTTCATGACATCAGTGTAAACACCTGCGTCTCCTCATGACTTCAGGTCAACACTGGCTCTCATAATGAATCATCAGTTATTCTGAGAAAACACTCTTGTTCTCCATCATGTTATTTCTGTCCTCCTGTCCTGGTGTTAGAAAGAGAAAGAGTTTGTGAAGAACATCATCTCACATTCACTTTAAACTTCTAACATGAGATCATCTCACCTCAGAGTCGCTCCGGTTCGTCCGCTGAGGCTCAGTGGGAATTTATGGATCATTTGATTCATAGTCACGTGTGTGTCATTGTTATCAGAGACCAAAGGTGCACCTCACGCACACTTTCTCTCACACACACACACACACACACACACACACACACCCACACACACACACACACACACAAAGTATAATCAGTGTTTCATACGTTACTGATGTGTTCTTGTGTTCTCCTGAGTCTCTGCAGCTCCGGTGTGTCTGAGACGATACTGAAGCCTCGGCCTTTACTCTCCTCAAAGTCCCGCTTATATCTCACCTGTAACACACACACCACAGCATCATGAGGACACGCGTGTTGAGCTGTAACACACACACACACAGCATCATGAGGACACACGTGTTGAGCTGTAACACACACACACACACACACACACATACACAGCATCATGAGGACACGCGTTTTGAGCTGTACTCCACAGCATCATGAGGACACACGTGTTGAGCTGTAACACACACACCACAGCATCATGAGGACATGCGTGTTGAGTTGTAACACACACACCACAGCATCATGAGGACACGCGTGTTGAGCTGTAACACACACACACACGACAGCATCATGAGGACACACGTGTTGAGCTGTAACACACACACACACACACACACACACACACACACACACACACACAGCATCATGAGGACACGCGTGTTGAGCTGTAACACACACACCACAGCATCATGAGGACACACGTGTTGAGCTGTAACACACACACACACACACACACACACACACACACACACACACACAGCATCATGAGGACACGCGTTTTGAGCTGTAACACACACACACACACACACACACACACACACACACAGCATCATGAGGACACGCGTGTTGAGCTGTAACACACACACCACAGCATCATGAGACACGCGTGTTGAGCTGTAACACACACTCCACAACATCATGAGGACACACGTATGCCAGAGGAGAACTGGCCCCCGACTGAGCCTGGGTTCTCCCAAGGTTTTTTTTCTCCATTAGGTCACTTGATGGAGTTTTTCGGTTCCTTGCCACTGTTGCCTTTGGCTTGCTCAGTTGGGGATATTTTGGGGATATTAATCTAATTTTATCAATCAATAAATTCCTCTTGAAACAAACTTTGTTGTATTATTTTAATTTAATACTGTGAAGCTGCTTTGATACAATCTGTATTGTGAAAAGCGCTATACAAATAAACTTGACTTGACTTGACACGTGTTGAGCTGTAACACACACACACACACACACACACACACACACACACACCACAGCATCATGAGGACACGCGTGTTGAGCTGTAACACACACACACACACACAGCATCATGAGGACACGCGTTTTGAGCTGTAACACACACTCCACAACATTATGAGGACACGCGTGTTGAGCTTTAACACACACACACAGCATCATGAGGACACGCGTGTTGAGCTGTAACACACACACACACACACACACACCACAGCATCATGAGGACACGCGTGTTGAGCTGTAACACACACACACCACAGCATCATGAGGACACGTGTGTTGAGCTGTAACACACACACCACAGCATCATGAGGACACGCGTGTTGAGCTGTAACACACACACACACAGCATCATGAGGACACACGTGTTGAGCTGTAACACACACTCCACAACATTATGAGGACACGCGTGTTGAGCTTTAACACACACACACACAGCATCATGAGGACACGCGTGTTGAGCTGTAACACACACACACACACACACACACCACAGCATCATGAGGACACGCGTGTTGAGCTGTAACACACACACACACACACACACACACACACACACACACACCACAGCATCATGAGGACACGTGTGTTGAGCTGTAACACACACACCACAGCATCATGAGGACACGCGTGTTGAGCTGTAACACACACACACACACACACACACACACACACACACACACACACACAGCATCATGAGGACACACGTGTTGAGCTGTAACACACACACACACACACACACACACACACACACACACAGCATCATGAGGACACACGTGTTGAGCTGTAAGACACACTCCACAGCATCATGAGGACATGCGTGTTGAGCTGTAACACACACACACACACACACACACACACACACACACCACAGCATCATGAGGACACGCGTGTTGAGCTGTAACACACACACACACACACACACACACACACACACACACACACACACAGCATCATGAGGACACGCATGTTGAGCTGTAACACACACACCACAGCATCATGAGGACATGCGTGTTGAGCTGTAACACACACACACACGACAGCATCATGAGGACATGCGTTTTGAGCTGTAACACACACACACACACACACAGCTTCATGAGCACACGCGTGTTGAGCTGTAACACACACACCACAGCATCATGAGGACATGCGTTTTGAGCTGTAACACACACTCCACAGCATCATGAGGACACACGTGTTGAGCTGTAACACACACACACACACACACACACACACACACACACACACACACACACACACACACACACACACACACACACACACACACAGCATCATGAGGACACGCGTGTTGAGCTGTAACACACACACCACAGCATCATGAGGACACACGTGTTGAGCTGTAACACACACTCCACAGAATCATGAGGACACACGTGTTGAGCTGTAACACACACTCCACAACATCATGAGGACACGCGTGTTGAGCTGTAACACACACACACACACACACACACACACACACACACACACACACACACAGCATCATGAGGACACACGTGTTGAGCTGTAACACACACACACACACACACACACACACACAGCATCATGAGGACACACGTGTTGAGCTGTAACACACACACCACAGCATCATGAGGACACGCATGTTGAGCTGTAACACACACACCACAGCATCATGAGGACACGCGTGTTGAGCTGTAACACACACACACACACGACAGCATCATGAGGACATGCGTTTTGAGCTGTAACACACACACACACACACACACACACACACAGCATCATGAGCACACGCGTGTTGAGCTGTAACACACACCACAGCATCATGAGGACATGCGTTTTGAGCTGTAACACACACTCCACAGCATCATGAGGACACACGTGTTGAGCTGTAACACACACACACACACACACACACACACACACACACACACACACACACACACAGCATCATGAGGACACGCGTGTTGAGCTGTAACACACACACCACAGCATCATGAGGACACACGTGTTGAGCTGTAACACACACTCCACAGAATCATGAGGACACACGTGTTGAGCTGTAACACACACTCCACAACATCATGAGGACACGCGTGTTGAGCTGTAACACACACACACACACACACACACACACACACACACACACACACACACACAGCATCATGAGGACACGCGTGTTGAGCTGTAACACACACACCACAGCATCATGAGGACACACGTGTTGAGCTGTAACACACACTCCACAGCATCATGAGACACGCGTGTTGAGCTGTAACACACACTCCACAACATCATGAGGACACCCGTGTTGAGCTGTAACACACATGCACAGCATCTTGAGGACACACGTGTTGAGCTGTAACACACACACACACACACACACACACACACACACACACAGCATCATGAGGACACGCGTGTTGAGCTGTAACACACACTCCACAGCATCATGAGGACACACGTGTTGAGCTGTAACACACACTCCACAACATCATGAGGACACGCGTGTTGAGCTGTAACACACACACACACCACAGCATCATGAGGACACGCGTGTTGAGCTGTAACACACACACCACAGCATCATGAGGACACACGTGTTGAGCTGTAACACACACACCACAGCATCATGAGGACACGCGTGTTGAGCTGTAACACACACTCCACAGCATCATGAGGACACACGTGTTGAGCTGTAACACACACACCACAGCATCATGAGGACACGCGTGTTGAGCTGTAACACACACTCCACAACATCATGAGGACACGCGTGTTGAGCTGTAACACACACACACACACCACAGCATCATGAGGACACGCGTGTTGAGCTGTAACACACACACCACAACATCATGAGGACACGCGTGTTGAGCTGTAACACACACACACACACACACCACAGCATCATGACGACACACGTGTTGAGCTGTAACACACACTCCACAGCATCATGAGACACGCGTGTTGAGCTGTAACACACACTCCACAACATCATGAGGACACCCGTGTTGAGCTGTAACACACATGCACAGCATCTTGAGGACACACGTGTTGAGCTGTAACACACACACACACACACACACAGCATCATGAGGACACACGTGTTGAGCTGTAACACACACACCACAGCATCATGAGGACACGCGTGTTGAGCTGTAACACACACTCCACAGCATCATGAGGACACACGTGTTGAGCTGTAACACACACACACACACCACAGCATCATGAGGACACGCATGTTGAGCTGTAACACACACACCACAGCATCATGAGGACACACGTGTTGAGCTGTAACACACACACCACAGCATCATGAGGACACGCGTTTTGAGCTGTAACACACACTCCACAGCATCATGAGGACACACGTGTTGAGCTGTAACACACACACCACAGCATCATGAGGACACGCGTGTTGAGCTGTAACACACACACACACACACACACACACACACACAGCATCATGAGGACACACGTGTTGAACTGTAACACACACACCACAGCATCATGAGGACACGCGTGTTGAGCTGTAACACACTCCACAGCATCATGAGGACACGCGTGTTGAGCTGTAACACACACTCCACAGCATCATGAGGACACACGTGTTGAGCTGTAACACACACACACACACACACACACACACACACAGCATCATGAGGACACGCGTGTTGAGCTGTAGCACACACACACACACACACACACACACAACATCACGAGGACACGCGTGTTGAGCTGTAACACACACAAACACACACAGCATCATGAGGACACACGTGTTGAGCTGTAACACACACACACACACACACACACACACACACACACACACACACAGCATCATGAGGACACACGTGTTGAGCTGTAACACACACTCCACAGCATCATGAGGACACACGTGTTGAGCTGTAACACACACACACACACACACACACCATGAGGACACACGTGTTGAGCTTTAACACACACACACACACACACACACACACACACAGCATCATGAGGACACGCGTGTTGAGCTGTAACACACACACCACAGCATCATGAGGACACGCGTGTTGAGCTGTAACACACACACACACACACACACACACACACACACACACACACACACACAGCATCATGAGGACACACGTGTTGAACTGTAACACACACACCACAGCATCATGAGGACACGCGTGTTGAGCTGTAACACACACTCCACAGCATCATGAGGACACACGTGTTGAGCTGTAACACACACACACACACACACACACACACACACACAGCATCATGAGGACATGCGTGTTGAGCTGTAGCACACACACACACACACACACACACACACACACACACACAACATCACGAGGACACGCGTGTTGAGCTGTAACACACAAACACACACAGCATCATGAGGACACACGTGTTGAGCTGTAACACACACACACACACACACACACACACACACACACAGCATCATGAGGACACACGTGTTGAGCTTTAACACATACACACACACACACACACACACACACACACACACACACACACACCATGAGGACACACGTGTTGAGCTTTAACACACACACACACACACACACACACACACACAGCATCATGAGGACACGCGTGTTGAGCTGTAACACACACACACAGCATCATGAGGACACACGTGTTGAGCTGTAACACACTCCACAGCATCATGAGGACACGCGTGTTGAGCTGTAACACACACTCCACAGCATCATGAGGACAAACGTGTTGAGCTGTAACACACACTCCACAGCATCATGAGAACACGCGTGTTGAGCTGTAACACACACTCCACAGCATCATGAGGACACGCGTGTTGAGCTGTAACACACACACACTGTAACACACACACACACACACACACACACACACACACACACAGCATCATGAGGACACGCGTGTTGAGCTGTAACACACACACACACAGCATCATGAGGACACGCGTGTTGAGCTGTAACACACACACACACACACACACACACACACACAACATCATGAGGACACGCGTGTTGAGCTGTAACACACACACACACACACACACACACACACACACACACACACACAGCATCATGAGGACACACGTGTTGAGCTGTAATACACACTCCACAGCATCATGAGGACACACGTGTTGAGCTGTAACACACACACACACACACACACACACCATGAGGACACACGTGTTGAGCTTTAACACACACACACACACACACACACACACACACACAACATCATGAGGACACGCGTGTTGAGCTGTAACACACACACACACACACACACACACACACACACACACACAGCATCATGAGGACACACGTGTTGAGCTGTAACACACACACTCCACAGCATCATGAGGACACGCGTGTTGAGCTGTAACACACACACACACACACACACACACACACACACACACACACAGCATCACGAGGACACGCGTGTTGAGCTGTAACACACACACCACAGCATCATGAGGACACGCGTGTTGAGCTGTAACACACAGTCCACAGCATCATGAGGACACGCGTGTTGAGCTGTAACACACACACACACACACACACACACACACACACACACACACACACACAGCATCATGAGGACACGCGTGTTGAGCTGTAGCACACACACACACACACACAACATCACGAGGACACGCGTGTTGAGCTGTAACACACACAAACACACACAGCATCATGAGGACACACGTGTTGAGCTGTAACACACACACACACACACACACACACAGCATCATGAGGACACACGTGTTGAGCTGTAACACACACACACACACACACACACACCATGAGGACACACGTGTTGAGCTTTAACACACACACACACACACACACACACACACACACACACACACACACACACAGCATCATGAGGACACGCGTGTTGAGCTGTAACACACACACCACAGCATCATGAGGACACGCGTGTTGAGCTGTAACACACACACCACAGCATCATGAGGACACGCGTGTTGAGCTGTAACACACACACACACACACACACACACACACACACACACGACAGCATCATGAGGACACGCGTGTTGAGCTGTAACACACACACACACAGCATCATGAGGACACGCGTGTTGAGCTGTAACACACACACATACACACACAGCATCATGAGGACACGCGTGTTGAGCTGTAACACACACTCCACAGCATCATGAGGACCCGCGTGTTGAGCTGTAACACACACACACACACACACACACACACACACACACACACACACACACACACACACACACACAGCATCATGAGGACACACGTGTAGAGCTGTAACACACACACACAGTATCATGAGGACACGCGTGTTGAGCTGTAACACACACACACAGCATCATGAGGACACGCGTGTTGAGCTGTAACACACACACACAGCATCATGAGGACACGCGTGTTGAGCTGTAACACACACACACGACAGCATCATGAGGACACGCGTGTTGAGCTGTAACACACACACACAGCATCATGAGGACACGCGTGTTGAGCTGTAACACACACACATACACACACAGCATCATGAGGACACGCGTGTTGAGCTGTAACACACACTCCACAGCATCATGAGGACACGCGTGTTGAGCTGTAACACACACACACACACACACACACACAGCATCATGAGGACACACGTGTAGAGCTGTAACACACACACACAGCATCATGAGGACACGCGTGTTGAGCTGTAACACACACTCCACAGCATCATGAGGACACGCGTGTTGAGCTGTAACACACACACACACACACACACACACACACACACAGCATCATGAGGACACGCGTGTTGAGCTGTAACACACACTCCACAGCATCATGAGGACACGCGTTTCACGAGTTCACATCTACATATGATTTATTATGGTAAGGGTTATGCGTATTTGGCGTGCTGTCCGGAGGGAGGGCTACGAGCTCGGAATTCGGCCCGAACCCAGAGTACTCCCCCCGGTAGGGGTAGATGGAACTAGAATAGGGTAGATGGAACTAGAAGAGAGGAGCTGGGGTGGAGGTGGGATGCTGCTGAACTGTCGAGGAACAGAGGTAAGTTCAGCTGTTATTTATACTGTCCTGGGTTGATTACTGATTGCACTCCACTTGCTCTTGTCAGGTTAATCATCTGCACCTGTTCCTCCCGAACCTTGTTTAATTAAACATCATGTTGAGCTGTAACACACACACACACACACACACACACACACACACACACACACACACACACAGCATCATGAGGACACACGTGTTGAGCTGTAACACACACACACACACACACACACACAGCATCATGAGGACACACGTGTTGAGCTGTAACACACACACACACACACACACACACTGTGCATCATGAGGACACGCGTGTTGAGCTGTAACACACACACACACACACACACACACAGCATCATGAGGACACGCGTGTTGAGCTGTAACACACACACACACACACACACACACACAGCATCATGAGGACACACGTGTTAAGCTGTAACACACACACACACAGCATCATGAGGACACGCGTGTTGAGCTGTAACACACACACACACACACACACACAGCATCATGAGGACACGCGTGTTGAGCTGTAACACACACTCCACAGCATCATGAGGACACACGTGTTGAGCTGTAACACACACTCCACAGCATCATGAGGACACGCGTGTTGAGCTGTAACACACACACACACACACACACACACACACACACACAGCATCATGAGGACACGCGTGTTGAGCTGTAACACACACACACACACACACACACACACACACAGCATCATGAGGACACGCGTGTTGAGCTGTAACACACACTCCACAGCATCATAAGGAAACACGTGTTGATCAGGTCTTCATCAGCCTGAAGGGGTTTATTCTGAGATCACTCACACACACACACACACACACACACACACACACACACAAACACACACACAAACACACCTAAAGGTGTTTATTCTGAGATAACAACCGGCTTAATGTACATTATCCGGATAATTGCCACATAAGTAAATAATCAGACGAAATATTGATCTGAGTTGAAATATTTGATTGGCTCTTTAACGCTTCCGCGGAGAGATCAGTTTCAGCGGCGAGATCAAACTAGACGGACGTTTAAGAGATACGGTATTCAGTCATAACACTTATTACACAGCATTTCACCACATACAGAAGAGATATTGATTTCAGATTAAACTGTTTTAAAATCGTACCTGTTTGTATATTATAATCCAATATGTACAAAACAATAGTCACAAAACAGCAGGTGCTGTGTTTGTGTGAAACAAGAGAGAGCGAGTCCACAATACTGGATGGCATAATTAAATAACTACACAAAATATTGATTCGGCTGAGTTTTAATATTTTATTAGCTCACCAAAAGCAAAACTTCCACGAAGAAAAAACGTTCCTAGCGAGCGTATAGCGAGCGTATAGCGAGTGTATAGCGCTGCTGACTTCAGTGACCCGGATGAGCCTGTGTTTCTGTTCTCAGAGGTTCTTATCTGGGAATAATATACCGCTGGATGATGGAGCGATTGACCAATCAGAATCAAGTATTCCACAGAGCCGTGTAATAAACAAGCTGATTCTGAGTGAACATACTGAGCATCACACACACGAACACTGGGATCACAGTCTGTCTGCTCAAATCAACGGCCAAATGATTCTGAACCGTTCAAACACACGAATGAACGACTCACTTCTTGCAGGTCTGAGATTCTGTGAGAGGATCAGCATCTGCTGTGTGTGCAGTTACCTTCTGTTAGACCAGCGTGATACACACTCACACACTCACACACACACACACTTACACAGACACTCACACACTGTTTCTGCCTGTACTGTACTCGATCTCACAGACCCGTGACACAGTTTCAGCTCTGATGTAAACAGACTCACTCACACACACACACACACACACACACACACACACAGACACAGAACGATCTGTGGGACGTCAGTGTGAATCTCACGGCTCAGTGAGCGAACGAACACGGCCATGACCTGAGTGGCTTCACACACACACACACACACACACACACAGAGAAACACTGCAAACGTTCTTCATGTGGAATAAGATCAAACGTTTAATGATCCAGCAGTGACTGAGCTTCCAGAGTTCTGCAGTGATTCTGTGTTTCTGCAGGAACATTCATCACTGATCTGAGGCGTTCAGGAAACTGGGTCACGTTTGAAGAATTCCATTATAAAACACAGATTTCTGTTTAACGCTTTCATGCAAGAAATTATATTTCTAGCAGGGTTCTGCACATGTGAATGTGGATGTTAGAAGAGAGTGACACGATGTTTAATGAACTTAATATAATAACTTATGAACATGTTATTTCTGAATGTTCTCTGAAAACATCCAGTGTTTAAAAATGTTTTTTTTGGTTATACAAACGTTAAGGGAACATTACATTGTATCATTCTTCAAACATTATGAGAACGTTACTTTGTATCATTCTTCAAACATTACGAGAACGTTACTTTTTATCATTCTTCAAACATTATGGGAATGATACATGATCTGTAACACGCATGTCATGTGATCTGTAACGTGCGTGTCATGTGAGCTGTAACATGCACGTCATGTGATTGTAACATGCATGTCATATGATCTGTAGCGCTTGTCATGTGATCTGTTACGTGCGTGTCATGTGATCGGTAACATGCGTGTCATGATCGGTAACACGCGTGTCATGTGATCTGTAACGTGCGTGTCATGTGAGCTGTAACATGCACGTCATGTGATTGTAACATGCATGTCATATGATCTGTAACGTATGTCATGTGATCTGTAACGTGTGTCATGTGATCAGTAACATGCGTGTCATGTGATTGTAACATGCATGTCATATGATCTGTAACGTGTGTCATGTGATCTGTAATGTGCCTTTCATGTGATCTGCATCACGTGTGTCATGTGATCTGTAACATGCATGTCATATGAACTGTAACATGTGTGTCATGTGATCTGTAATGTGCCTGTCATGTGATCTGTAACATGTGTCATGTGATCTGTAACGTGTGTCATGTGATCTGTAACGTGTGTCATGTGATCTGTAACATGCATGTCATATGAACTGTAACATGTGTGTCATGTGATCTGTAATGTGCCTGTCATGTGATCTGTAACGTGTGTCATGTGATCTGTAACGTGTGTCATGTGATCTGTAACGCGTGTGTCATGTGATCTGTAACACGTGTGTCATGTGATCTGTAACATGTGTGTCATGTGATCTGTAACGTGTGTCATGTGATCAGTAACATGCGTGTCATGTGATTGTAACATGCATGTCATATGATCTGTAACGTGTGTCATGTGATCTGTAATGTGCCTTTCATGTGATCTGTATCACGTGTGTCATGTGATCTGTAACATGCATGTCATATGAACTGTAACATGTGTGTCATGTGATCTGTAATGTGCCTGTCATGTGATCTGTAACATGTGTCATGTGATCTGTAATGTGTGTCATGTGATCTGTAACGTGTGTCATGTGATCTGTAACATGCATGTCATATTAACTGTAACATGTGTGTCATGTGATCTGTAATGTGCCTGTCATGTGATCTGTAACGTGTGTCATGTGATCTGTAACGTGTGTCATGTGATCTGTAACGCGTGTGTCATGTGATCTGTAACACGTGTGTCATGTGATCTGTAACATGTGTGTCATGTGATCTGTAACGTGTGTCATGTGATCTGTAACGAGCGTGTCATGTGACTCACCTGACTCTGTAACTCGCTCTGCTGTTTGAGACGCAGGTTCTCAGGTGTGTCTGTGACGATGGTGAATGACGTCTTGGGATAGTGACTGAAAACAGAAGATGAAGACAGGATTACTCCATCGGATGAAGCACACGCGTCACATGGTCAACCGGCTCTGTTACACACAGAGAACATGATTTACACTGTCAGACGCATAAAAGCTTTTGTTCTCTTGAACTGAATTGATCTGAATAATATTTCTACTGTCTGTTTTACTCAATTCGTCTCATCGTAGTTTGTAACACTGTTTATCACTGTGAAGCTGCTTTGAAACAATCTGTATTGTATAAAGTGCTGTAGAAATAAAGATATCAATAAAAACCTCTGATTGGATCATGTGAAGAACAGTGAAAGTTATGTTTGGGTGGATTATTCCTTTAACACTAGACAAGAGCTAAAAATATGATGGTGAATGTGGAATAATCACTGTGTGACGCAGCGATAACCTTTCTGCTCTAATCACAGTTATAATAATCATCTCGTCAAACTCTGAAAGTAAAACAATAGCTTTTCATCATGACTTCACTGCTATTGTGTGATAAAAATAAAGCATGAATGCCCATTGAATCAGCAGGACGTTTCCCCGGCGACACCTGACTCCGCCCCCAAACACACACAACCAATCAGCTCCTGATCCTAGAACATCGCATATCCACAGGAAATGAGAACAGCAGGACAGGAAGTTCCTGTATCCTGAGAGAGAAACACGACTCACCCTGCGTCTCAATGTTCACACTATCCGTCCTAAACAGTGTGTGAGATTAGAATAAGTTTGTCCTAAAGCATAGTGTGTTGAAGAGAGTGTGCCAGAAGTCCCCGGATGATCTACTATTCCCGGTGGATTTTCGAAGGTGTGGATCCGTGCTCACTATAACAGCTGATATTACCCACAATCCACTGCGCCTTGGAGAAGGAACTACAAACACGAGCAAAAAGTGTTAAAAACTACAAACATGGCGGATATGCTCGACCGACGGTGAGAGGTTTAGATAAAGGTTTGAGTGACTAATCAAAGTTCATCCTGATTGAAAAATATGTATTTAATGTTATCCGTGTTATATTCCATCTGCAATAACAATGTGGACTTTTATAAAGATCCGTTTGACCATTAACATCATCATTAATAATGCATTAATCTGAGGAGAGTCTCCGCATGAGAGATCAACATCTCTCACCGACACTGAGGAAATAAAGTGTGGAGGATTATATCTTTGATAAGATGATTGACAGGTCAGTTTACGTGACGGAGAGCAACCGTTAAAGACGTAACTGTATGATGTGAGAGTGTTTCCCAAAGCTCGTCTACTCTTCTGACACACACTCACAAGTGTGCACTTTTACTTCACAAATAGAGTACATACTTCTAGGGCACAGTATAAGATGTATAGTATAGTATAAGAAGGCGAATTGAAACGCAGCAAGAGTCTGGCAGAGAAACCGCAGGTGAAATGAACTTTGATTCAGATGATTAATCAGTGAATCAGTGAATCAGTGATTCTGTCGCTGCATCAGATCTACAGTCTGAAAGTGTGTGTGTGTGTGTGTGTGTGTGTGTCTGTGTTTCAGACCATCATGCTGGTTCACTGACGCAACAGAAGCACTAATGAGAGTTTGTTTGTTTGAGTGTGTGTCCTAAACACCGCCCTATAATTACAGCGAGCGAGAGACATGCTAACGAGTTCAGAGAGACACGCTAACATCTATCTGATGCTTCTAACAGAGTCTCTTCTGCTCATCAAGCTGCATTTATATGATCAAAAATACAGTAAAAACAGTGAAATATTATTGTAATGTATATCATCTGTTCTCTATGTGAATATATAGTAAAGTGTCATTTATTCCTGTGATCAAAGCTGAATTTTCAGCATCATTACTCCAGTCTTCAGTGTCACATGATCCTTCACAAATCACTCTAATATGATGATTTGATGCTCAAGAAACATTTATGATTATTATCAATGTTAATAATATTTCACTGTTTTTACTGTATTTTCGATCAAATAAATGCAGCTTGATGAGCAGAAGAGACTTGATGACTCTAAACTGAGGAATGAAGAAACGCTCACATCACAGAACGGCAGAAAGTTCATTTGAAGATTCACAGCATGAAGCAGTGACTGAGCAGAACTGAAGTGTGTGTGTGTGTGTGTGTGTGTGTGTGTGTGTGTGTGTGTGTGTGTGTGTGTGTGTGTGTGTGTGTGTGTGTGTGTGTGTGTGTGCTGAACAGGTCTTCTGTAGAGTTACTCTGGTCTCCACTAGCAACTGCTCAGTCTGTGTGAATCGTGACACTCGATCCAGAAGAACAAAAGCTGCTCTGTGGGACTGAAGATCTGTGTCTGAGCCAAAGAACACGACAGGACCAGTGACCACACACACACACACACACACACACACACACACACACACACACACACACACACACACACACACACACGTTCAGTCATGTGTCAGTATAATAACAGTGATGAACATGAGTGTGTGTTTCTGTCCTGATTTGCATCGTAATGAAACGTTTCTCAGATCAAACTCGTTAATCATTTCTGCTCATTTGTTTTCATCGTCACAGTAACGAGCGCTTCCTCTTTGATGTGACATCACGTGTGAACATGCTTGAGTGAAGCCGACCAGGAGAAGAGGTTTCCCTAGCAACGGCCCACACACACACACACACTCTAACCCTACACACACACAAGCCTGAATAAGTGAAACTCTTATGAAAAGCTGCTGCTATAAAGAATAATTTCATAAAGAAAGATCAGATCATCTGTCGTGAATCAGCAAGAGTTCAATAATAATAATCACAGACGTCAGAGTCTAAATATACGATCAGAGAAACTCAACATCCTCGAACACTCAGACACGATCTGCTGCTGAGTCACATGATGAAGTGTGTGTGTGTGTGTGTGTGTGTGTGTGTGTGTGTGTGTGTGTGTGTGTGTGTGTGTGTGTGTGTGTGTGTGTGTGTGTGTGTCTCAAGCCTGCAGCGCTTGGATTGACCCGCACACTCGACCTGAGTAGGTGCATGAACATACACAAACAAACACACACACACACACACACACACACACACACACACACACACACACACACACACACACTCACTCACACACTCACACACTCACACACACACACATACACAAACAAACAAACACACACACACACACACACACACACACACACACACACACACTCACTCACACACTCACACACTCACACACACACACACACACACACACACACACACACACACACACACACACACACACACTCTCACACACTCTCACACACACACACATGCACGCATGCTTCTCTGTCTTATAGTGATCAGACTGACTCTGAACTCAAGCTGGAGAATCTGCTGAAACACACTCTCTCTCTAATGTCTCTCTATCGTCTCGGCCTGATTCTCATGAGTGTTTGATCCACACACACACACACACACACACACACACACACACAGTGATGCGTTAAACTGTCTTCTATTATATAATTCAACACGCATGTGATGTGAGCTGCATTATATAAAGATCAAAGAGAAACGCTGCTGCATTAATGACCATCATTCTAGCAGCTGTGGGCCGTCGCCAGGGTGTTGCCAGGGTGTCGCTAGGGTGTTGCTAGGGTGTTGCGGGAGGTTGCTAGGGTATATTGCTATACATTTGCTAGATAAACAGAAACTTGATCTGTCACTTCTGCTGCTCTCACTGTTCTGCATAATCACTCCATCATTCGTTGAAACTGAACAACAGAGAGCAGTAACTCAGCTTCATCTCTTCATCCCTTCATCCCTTCATCCCTTCATCTCTTCATCCCTCCATCTCTTCATCTCTTCATCCCTCCATCTCTTCATCTCTTCATCCCTTCATCTCTTCATCCCTTCATCTCTTCATCCCTCCATCTCTTCATCTCTTCATCCCTCCATCTCTTCATCTCTTCATCCCTTCATCTCTTCATCCCTTCACCCCTTCATCTCTTCATCCCTCCATCCCTTCACCCCTTCACCTCTTCATCCCTCCATCCCTTCATCCCTTCATCCCTCCATCCCTTCATCTCTTCATCCCTTCATCTCTTCATCCCTTCATCCCTTCATCTCTTCATCCCTTCACCCCTTCATCCCTTCATCTCTTCATCCCTCCATCCCTTCATCTCTTCATCCTTTCACCCCTTCATCCCTTCATCTCTTCATCCCTCCATCCCTTCATCTCTTCATCCCTTCACCCCTTCATCTCTCCATCCCTTCATCTCTTCATCCCTTCACCCCTTCACCTCTTCATCTCTTCATCCCTTCATCCCTTCATCCCTCCATCCCTTCATCCCTCCATCCCTTCATCCCTTCATCTCTTCATCCCTTCATCCCTCCATCCCTTCATCCCTTCACCCCTTCATCTCTTCATCCCTTCACCCCTTCATCTCTTCATCCCTTCATCTCTTCATCCCTTCATCCCTTCATCCCTTCATCCCTCCATCCCTTCATCCCTTCATCTCTTCATCCCTTCACCCCTTCATCTCTTCATCCCTTCATCTCTTCATCCCTCCATCCCTTCATCTCTTCATCCCTTCACCCCTTCATCTCTCCATCCCTTCATCTCTTCATCCCTTCACCCCTTCACCTCTTCATCTCTTCATCCCTTCATCCCTCCATCCCTCCATCCCTTCATCCCTCCATCCCTTCATCCCTTCATCCCTTCATCTCTTCATCCCTTCACCCCTTCACCCCTTCACCTCTTCATCCCTCCATCCCTTCATCCCTTCATCCCTTCACCCCTTCACCTCTTCATCCCTTCATCCCTTCATCCCTTCATCCCTTCACCCCTTCACCTCTTCATCCCTCCATCCCTTCATCTCTTCATCCCTTCACCCCTTCATCTCTTCATCCCTTCACCCCTTCATCTCTTCCTCTGTGTGAATCTGACAGAGACTCAGAGAACAATATCAGCCTCTTCACTCCTGAGAGTCACTGAGTCGAACTGCTTCAGAAATAAAAAGATCAAACAACAACGTGCGAAAGGTCACGACAAACTGACATTTACACACAATCAACAGCACATAAAGAAAAGGCCACAGGACAATGTGCTGGAGGTCGAGGTGTGTGTGTGTGTGTGTGTGTGTGTGTGTGTGTGTGTGTGTGTGTGTGTGTGTGTGTGTGTGTGAGTGTGTGTGAGTTACTGTCAGTGGATACTCAGAACAGCATCAGCACTGATGAACTGTTTCCCACATCAGAATCTTCATCACGTGTGTGTGACTGATCTCTCGTGTGTGTGAAACACAGAACACACTCACGCGTTACAGTAGGGTTTCTTGTCGTAGCCTTTGTAGTTCTTCATGTTGAGCGTCATCTTACACACTTCACAGTGGAAACAGCCTTTGTGCCAGTTCTGAACACAACAAACACACACACTGTTTTAATCATGACACAAATGAGGAGTCAAGTCAAGTTTATTTGTATAGCGCTTTTCACAATACAGATTGTATCAAAGCAGCTTCACAGTATTCAATTAAAATAATACAACAAAGTTTGTTTCAAGAGGAATTTATTGATTGATAAAATTAAATTAAATATCCCCAAAATATCCCCAACTGAGCAAGCCAAAGGCAACAGTGGCAAGGAACCGAAAAACTCCATCAAGTGACCTTGAAGGAGTCACTGTTAAACACTCAACATCAATCACAGATCCATAATATTGATTCATGTAATATTATTTATAGTACAGTGTTTCAGTGATGGTTTGAAACTACGGTACTCTGACAGATGTGATGTTCAAATACTGTGATATTTACAAGCTACTTCAGAATACCACGGTATTACTGCGGTGTGTGTCCAAAACAACTCAGTGTTTGTCATGTTTGTATTTGTTACAGCAGTACAAATGTTTCATTTTCTTATTTTCTTTATTTGAATAAAATACTCCACAGAACAAACTCTTATAATGTCGCTCATCATACATGAATAAAACATGAAGCTCATTATGTAAGACATGAATGAGAATTCACAGCAGCGAAACACAGAGATAAACACAATAAAGTTTGATTTACACATGTCATATATTGCGGGCTTCACACAAAGCTTGAGGTTTGCAGCTCTAGATGAAGTTCTGACAGTAGTTGTGTTTGTGTTGGAGTAAATATGGAGTAAATATGGAGTAAATAAGTGTCACCTTGTCGAGGCAGCTGATCTTCTCCGTCGGGTACACGGTTCTCGCGCAGCGCGCGCACGCGGGATTCATCTTCGGTTCCGATCCAGTTCTGAGGTAAACAGAAGATCCACAGATCAGTGTGTTAAGTGTGTGTGTGTGTGTGTGTGTGTGTGTGTGTGTGTGTGTGTGTTCAGTGTGTGTGTGTGTTCAGCTGCTCACTGATGAAGAGCATCACAAGCACTGGAGCTCGGTCTCTCGATGTGTTCAGTGCGCGCGCGCCCGTGAGTGTGTGTGTGTGTGTGTGGAGAGGGTGGGGGGTTCGGTTCGTTCACTCAATAAATTATAGGCTATACACACTATAAAGACAACAACATAATGCCAGAGTCTAAATCTAGTTAGCATGTTTTGGCATCCAAACGCGTTCAGTCAATCTGAAGTGAAAAACAACAACAACAACAGCCTAAAAACACACTCTGAAGCCCAAAAGCGCATGAATAAAGCACTAGGTTTAAAGTCACCGCAAACTGTTAGATTGAGAGTTTGTGTGTCAGTAATTCTCATTAGTGATGGCAAGCCGACTAAACTTTTAATCATCCACGTGATATGATTTTTAATCAACAGTTCAGTTTTCACTGGTTAATGATCATTCTTTAAATCAGAAATGTTATTTTAACTACATCAAAAATAGCCGACAAGCAGATCCACGATATACAACCTCACACACTTCATCAGGTGACCATCATCACATCTTCATCATCACCATCTTCATCATCATCACCACTATCTTCATCATCACCATCTTCATCACCACCATCATCACCATCTTCATCATCACCACCATCTTCATCTTCACCATCTTCATCATCATCACCACCATCTTCATCATCACCATCACCATCACCATCTTCATCTTCACCATCTTCATCATCACATCTTCATCATCACCATCTTCATCATCATCACCACCATCTTCATCATCACCATCTTCATCATCACCACCATCTTCATCTTCACCATCTTCATCATCACCATCTTCATCATCACCACCATCATCACCATCTTCATCATCACCACCATCACCACCATCTTCATCATCACCATCTTCATCACCACCATCTTCATCATCACCATCTTCATCACCACCATCACCATCTTCATCATCACCACCATCTTCATCTTCACCATCTTCATCATCATCACCACCATCTTCATCATCACCATCACCATCACCATCTTCACCATCTTCATCATCACATCTTCATCATCACCATCATCACCATCTTCATCATCACCACCATCTTCATCTTCACCATCTTCATCATCACCACCATCATCACCATCTTCATCATCACCACCATCTTCACCATCTTCATCATCACCATCTTCATCACCACCATCTTCATCATCACCATCTTCATCATCACCATCACCATCTTCATCACCACCATCTTCATCATCACCATCTTCATCATCATCACATCTTCATCATCATCACCATCTTCATCACCATCTTCATCACCACCATCACCACCATCTTCATCTTCACCATCTTCATCATCACCATCTTCATCTTCATCATCACCATCTTCATCTTCACCATCACCATCTTCATCACCACCATCTTCATCATCACCATCTTCATCATCATCACATCTTCATCATCACCACCATCTTCATCTTCACCATCTTCATCATCACCATCTTCATCACCACCATCATCACCATCTTCATCACCACCATCTTCATCTTCACCATCTTCATCATCACCATCTTCATCACCACCATCATCACCATCTTCATCTTCATCATCACCATCACCATCTTCATCATCACCACCATCTTCATCTTCACCATCTTCATCACCACCATCATCACCATCTTCATCATCACCATCTTCATCATCACCACCATCTTCATCATCACCATCTTCATCACCACCATCTTCATCTTCACCATCACCATCTTCATCATCACCATCTTCATCTTCACCATCTTCATCACCACCATCTTCATCATCATCACATCTTCATCATCATCACCATCTTCATCACCACCATCTTCATTCTCACATCTTCATCATCATCACCATCTTCATCACCACCATCTTCATCACCTTCATCATCATCACATCTTCATCATTCATCATCATCACCATCTTCTTCATCTTCACCATCTTCATCACGTGTGTGTGAGAGAGAGAGAGAGAGAGTGTGTGTGTGTGTGTGTGTGTGTGAGAGAGAGAGAGAGAGAGTGTGTGTGCATGTGTGTGTGTGTGTGTGTGTGTGAGAGAGAGAGAGAGAGTGTGTGTGTGTGTGTGTGTGTGTGTGTGAGAGAGAGAGAGAGAGAGAGCGAGAGAGAGAGAGAGTGTGTGTGTGTGTGTGTGTGTGTGTGTGTGTGTGTGTGTGTGTGTGTGTGTGTGAGAGAGAGAGAGAGAGAGAGAGAGAGAGAGTGTGTGTGTGTGTGTGTGTGTGTGTGTGTGAGAGAGAGAGAGTGTGTGTTTGTGAGAGCGAGAGAGAGAGAGAGAGAGTGTGTGTGTGTGTGTGTGTGTGTGTGTGTGTGTGTGTGTGTGTGTGTGTGGACTGAGGGCCTTGAGCCGGTTTGAGGATCAGGTTAATGATCTCTGAACGCATCATGTTGATCTTCAGCTCGTGTGAAACAGCGCCTCCTGCTGCTCTACTGTAGCACTGCGGATTACAGCTCGTGTGAAACAGCGCCTCCTGCTGCTCTACTGTAGCACTGCGGATTACAGCTCGTGTGAAACAGCGCCTCCTGCTGCTCTACTGTAGCACTGCGGAAATACCAGTTTATGAATATAGTAATACTTCGACCTGATTCCATCAGTGTGCGACGGTTCTGCCACTCAGCGCAAAATAAACATTTTGGGAAGAAAGTTGTTCCTTTGTGAAAGTTTAAATATTCAAATAGCACATCAATATTTAATAACTGATTATTAATAATTAACATTCGAGCATTCAGTCTTTTACTTCTTGAAATGATGCATGTTTTATCGGAAGATCAGAAGTGTTTTCTTATGAAATTATTTTATATTATACATATTTCATTTGCTGTAAAGAGGGAATTTTGCAGTAGCTCAATAAGTTATAAATCTCAAACATTCCTAGTTTCCGGTCTTTATTATCTTTATCGACGCTCTAATGCAGTAAAGGTCGTGTAAAGGTCGTGTAAAGGTTGTGTAAAGGTTGTGTAAAGGTTGTGTAAAGCAGTAGAACGGAAGTAGGCGAGATTCGTACAATGACAGTTTTAACTCTTCAGTTTATTAAAGTTTGCCAGTGTCATAATTCAGATGTTTTTTTGTTATTATTAATGCGAGGTATCATATCAAATATATAAGTAAGTTAGGCTACATAGCAAAATGTAAACATTTAACGAACATATACATGGGTTATAGTTATAGCCTAGTACACACACACACACACACACACACACACACACACACACACACACACACACACACACACACACACACACACACACACACACACACACACACACACACACACACACACACACACACACACACACACACACACACACACACACACACACACACAATAAAACAGAACAGAAAACGTTAATGAAATGAATTTAAAAGTTTAAACAAGTGTATTGTCTTCAGATCTGTAAGATTATTCGATGCGTGTAAATTATTGTTCAGATCAAACAGACTCTGTTACTTTTCTCAGCGCGTTCACAGGATCGGCCAATCACAGTCGGGTTTGATTACCGGACAATACTGTTAAAAATCTGTCCCAATTTTAATTTGTATCTCATGCACCAATCCATAAAATTAATACATTGATTACAAATGTTACACTATAAATGCCTTCAATAACATAAATCATACTATTTTGATTCTGTTTCACGCGCGTCACGTGATGCTACCATGCAGGCGTTTCCCATCATGCAACGCTTTGAATCACAGAAACGACTTAAAAGATCGAAATTTCACCTTCAATGAGATTTATAGAGCATAAATGAAACCATATTGTTATTATAATAATATAGATAAACGCTTTAAATGAATAAAATAAGCAACATGAGGCGTGTCACCGTTGTCGAGACTCGTGTCTCCAGCCTGAGGTATAAAGCACCGGAAGCGCGTCAGAGTGTCTCGGCCGGTCCGAAAGCGGTGGGTTAGTCACAATTGATTGCTTCAGTCAGTTACAGAACTCCTTGTTTCTTCTCTCCCTTCTCCCACCGCTGAACTTGACCAGCCTTTTACTCGCGTCTCTCACGTGGGACAAACATGTTCATTGGGTGTGTGAAAGACTTCGCCAGAGATTGTATTTTTGATAGATTGTGGTTTGATAGGAAAATTATGTTCCTTTTTTATCAGTCTGTACTAGAAAGTGATCCAGATATGACTTGTCCACTTGGTATGGTAATCTTTCTGTAAAATCAACACAAAGGTACTATATATTGTTCAAACTTGGATGAAAATGATTGGACTGAAAGACTGTCCCAGTGTTCAGACTCTGTGTGAGACTCAGTGAGGCTAAAGTGAGCCGTTTTATGAACCCTTAACATCTATAAGAAGGAACAAAACTCTCCGTTAGAAACGGAACGGGTTTAAAAACTCTTATCAATTAGACTGTTGAACATAAATTAATGATGTCTAGTTATTTTTATGTGTATGTGTGTATGAATATTTTGTGTAATTCTTTAATGTATCAGGTTTTTGGTGAAATGCTGTCTATGCTGTCCATCACACATTTCCCTATCAGGGACAATAAAGTATATTTCATTTAATCTCCTCCAAACTCTCTGACACTCTTACTCTGTCTGGCTTAATGTGGGCTTTTACAGCAGAATCTTCCAGAAAGATGCTTTGGAACAATCTCTTGTGAAAAACACCATATTCATAACTTTGAAATGTTTATGGTGGACAAAATGAATGCTCTAAATAAAACTATTATTATCAAACAATCATTTTATTCATACATATATACACACATTTACATAGGAAACTCCAAAAACAAAGTGTTATTTTTAATAAAAAGAGCCCAACAACTGGCCCTCTGAAACCCTTCTGAACAGATGAACAGGTTTAGAGACTCTGCATGTGAACCGAACGCCTCGTTGTTGCGGTGTGTGAGATCTGCCTGTGTCTGCTCAGGTTGCGGTGTTTGAGATCTGTTGCGGTGTGTGAGATCTGCCTGTGTCTGCTCAGGTTGCGGTGTTTGAGATCTGTTGCGGTGTGTAAGATCTGTTGCGGTGTGTAAGATCTGTTGCGATGTGTGAGATCTGTTGCGGTGTGTAAGATCTGTTGCGGTGTGTAAGATCTGTTGCGATGTGTGAGATCTGTTGCGGTGTGTAAGATCTCACACCACCGCTGGGATGAAGTACTGAAGAGAAACGTCCTCGTGCAGAAAAATCAGGTGAAGAATCCTATTGTGGACAATATCTAGGTCAAACAAAACAGAACAGGCATTTTAAGTGAAATGCTGAGAGCTGAGTGTATATACAGGACAGGTGTGTGTGCAGGTGTGATCAGGTGTGTGTGCAGGTGTGATCAGGTGTGTGCGCAGGTGTGATCAGGTGTGTGCGTGCAAGTGTAGGTGTGTGTGTGCAGGTGTAGGTGTGTGTGTGCGCAGGTGTAGGTGTGTGCGCAGGTGTAGGTGTGTGCGCAGGAGTAGGTGTGTGCGCAGGAGTAGGTGTGTGCGCAGGTGTAGGTGTGTGCGCAGGTGTGATCAGGTGTGTGCGCAGGTGTAGGTGTGTGCGCAGGTGTAGGTGTGTGCGCAGGTGTAGGTGTGTGCGCAGGTGTGATCAGGTGTGTGTGCAAGACAGATGTGTGCGCAGGTGTAGGTGTTTGCGCAGGTGTAGGTGTGTGCGCAGGTGTAGGTGTGTGTGCAGGTGTAGGTGTGTGTGTGTGTGTGCGCAGGTGTAGGTGTGTGCGCAGGTGTAGGTGTGTGCGCAGGAGTAGGTGTGTGCGCAGGAGTAGGTGTGTGCGCAGGTGTAGGTGTGTGCGCAGGTGTGATCAGGTGCGCGCGCAGGTGTAGGTGTGTGCGCAGGTGTGGGTGTGTGCGCAGGTGTAGGTGTGTGCGCAGGTGTAGGTGTGTGCGCAGGTGTGATCAGGTGTGTGTGCAAGACAGATGTGTGCGCAGGTGTAGGTGTTTGCGCAGGTGTAGGTGTGTGCGCAGGTGTAGGTGTGTGTGCAGGTGTAGGTGTGTGTGTGTGTGTGTGTGTGTGTGTGCAGGTGTAGGTGTGTGCACAGGTGTAGGTGTGTGCGCAGGTGTAGGTGTGTGCGCAGGTGTAGGTGTGTGCGCAGGTGTGATCAAGTGTGTGTGCAAGACAGGTGTGTGCGCAGGTGTAGGTGTGTGCGCAGGTGTAGGTGTTTGCGCAGGTGTAGGTGTGTGCGCAGGTGTGATCAGGTGTGTGCGCAGGTGTGATCAGGTGTGTGTGCAGGTGTAGGTGTATGTGCATGTGTGTGTGTAGGTGTGATCAGGTGTGTGTGCAGGTGTAGGTGTGTGTGCAGGACCGGTGTGTGCGCAGGTGTGAGTGCAGGTGTAGGTGTGTGTGCGCAGGTGTGATCAGGTGTGTGTGCGCAGGTGTAGGTGTGTGTGCAGGTGTAGGTGTGTGTGCGCAAGACCGGTGTGTGTGCAGGTGCAGGTATGTCTGCAGGTGTAGGTGTGTGTGCAGGACCGGTGTGTGTGCAGGTGTAGGTGTGTGTGCAAGACCGGTGTTGTGTGCAGGGCAGGTGTGTGTGCAGGTGTAGGTGTGTGTGCAGGGCAGGTGTGTGTGCAGGTGTAGGTGTGTGTGCGCAAGACAGGTGTGTGTGCAGGTGTAGGTGTGTGTGCAAGACCGGTGTGTGTGCAGGGCAGGTGTGTGTGATGATGTTCTTACTGCACATGGCTTTGCTGGGATTGACCTGTTGTCCCGTCAGGAACTGCTGCAGTTTCCGGATGTCCAGGCGTGTCTGAGCCATGAACTCTGAGTCTCTGTGACTCGCACTGGTGCTCTGAGAGCCATCCTCACCTGAGGGACACACACACACACACACCGTTAATCCAGCAGAGTTAACTACAGAGCCAGGTAACTGATATCTCTCTCTCTCTCTCTCACACACACACACACACACACACACACAACAGTGCTGATAGTAGTGTTGATAGTGTTAACCAGCAGCCATATCACCCTGTAGCGGCTAGCCCAAGACTGGCTAAAGCTAAGCAGGGCTGAGCCTGGTTAGTACCGGGATGGGAGACTCCTGGGAAAACCAGGTTGCTGCTGGAAGAGGTGTTAGTGAGGCCAGTAGGGGGTGCTCACCCTGTGGTCTGTGTGGGTCCTAACGCCCCAGGGTAGTGACGGGGACACTATACTGTCAAAGAGCACCGTCCTTCAGATGAGATGTTAAACCGAGGTCCTGAATCTCTGTGGTCATTAAAAATCCCATGGCACTTCTGGTAAAGAGTAGGGGTGTAACCCCGGTGTCCTGGCCACATTCCACCCATCGGCCCTCACCAATCATGGCCTCCTAATAATCCCCTTGCACTGAATTGGCTCTATCACTCTCTCTCCTCTCTCCACCTGTAGCTGGTGTGTGTGTGTGTGTGTGTGTGTAGTGCTGATAATGTGTGTGAGTGTGTGTAGTGCTGATAGTGGTGTGTGTGTGTGTGTGTGTGTGTGTGTAGTGCAGTGCTGATAGTGGTGTGTGTGTGTGTGTGTGTGTGTGTGTGTGTGTGTGTGTGTGTGTGTCTCACCCCAGGGTGGGTTCCCCAGCTCTTTGAAGTGTGTTGTGACAGAAACCAGGTCCGTCTCAATCTTGAGATTCATTTCCCCGTTCAGATTTGCCTCCATCACCTGAAACACAGTCACGTCACCGTCATCCATACACACTTCAACAACAGCGATCGCTTCACAGCGGCGTTACAGTGAGGACTGGAGAGCGCAGTGAGGACAGGAGAGCGCAGTGAGGACAGGAGAGCGCAGTGAGGACAGGAGAGCGCAGTGAGGACAGGAGAGCACAGTGAGGACAGGAGATTACAGTGAGGACAGGAGAGCGCAGTGAGGACAGGAGAGCACAGTGAGGAATGGAGAGCACAGTGAGGAATGGAGAGCACAGTGAGGAATGGAGAGCGCAGTGAGGACAGGAGAGCGCAGTGAGGACAGGAGAGCACAGTGAGGACAGGAGATTACAGTGAGGACAGGAGAGCGCAGTGAGGACAGGAGAGCACAGTGAGGAATGGAGAGCACAGTGAGGAATGGAGAGCACAGTGAGGAATGGAGAGCGCAGTGAGGACAGGAGAGCGCAGTGAGGACAGGAGAGCGCAGTGAGGACAGGAGAGCGCAGTGAGGACAGGAGAGCACAGTGAGGACAGGAGAGCACAGTGAGGACAGGAGAGCACAGTGAGGACAGGAGAGCAGAGTGAGGACAGGAGAGCAGAGTGAGGACAGGAGATTACAGTGAGGACAGGAGAGCACAGTGAGGACAGGAGAGCACAGTGAGGACAGGAGAGCACAGTGAGGACAGGAGAGCACAGTGAGGACAGGAGAGCACAGTGAGGACAGGAGAGCACAGTGAGGACAGGAGAGCACAGTGAGGACAGGAGAGCACAGTGAGGACAGGAGAGCAGAGTGAGGACAGGAGAGCAGAGTGAGGACAGGAGATTACAGTGAGGACAGGAGAGCGCAGTGAGGACAGGAGAGCACAGTGAGGACAGGAGAGCGCAGTGAGGACAGGAGAGCGCAGTGAGGACAGGAGAGCGCAGTGAGGACAGGAGAGCGCAGTGAGGACAGGAGAGCGCAGTGAGGACAGGAGAGCGCAGTGAGGACAGGAGAGCGCAGTGAGGACAGGAGAGCGCAGTGAGGACAGGAGAGCACAGTTTTTACAGCAGATCTAGAATAAAGTTATTGTCCAGATAAAGTTCGTTTTGATTGATTCACTTCCGTTGTAAAGATCATTAGTGATTAACTTAGCGGCCGCTAACACGCTTCGGTCGCTCTTCTGGGTTAGGGTTAGTGTTTGGAGCTCGAGAACGCAAACCTTGAAATAGGGTTCAAAGTGCACGTTTTTGACAACGATACTGTTATCCCCTCAGTGTAAACTTTTTTAACAATTTGTAAACAATTTCTCGCCTGGCCTGGAAGTTCTTGCGAACTGCTGATTGGCTGTTTAATTAGAGGCGGGACTAACTCCACTGCATCTCCGTTTCTCAGTAAACTGACCAGATAGTTGGAGAGATTCTTCATGCGGTCCACGACGCTCTTCATGGTCTTCAGAGGAGGCAGATATATGCTGACCTGAACACATCATCACAGAGTCATCACCACCATTAGTGCTGTTCACATGATCACACCAGACACACACTCACACTCACGTCAGACACACACTCACGTCAGACACACACACTCACGTCAGACACGCGCTCACACTCACGTCAGACACACACACTCACGTCAGACACACACACTCACGTCAGACACGCGCTCGCGCTCACGTCAGACACGCGCTCACGTCAGACACGCGCTCACACACTCACGTCAGACACACGCTCACACACTCACGTCAGACACACACACACGTCAGACACACACACGCGTCAGACACACACACGCGTCAGACACACACACACGCGTCAGACACTATGGCGCTCGCTTTGTGTCATTTCTTTCCTAACCAAGCTTAAAGACGTGTTAACGTGCGTGTGGAGAACGTCTACCCGTCTGCCCGTCTGAACGTCTGCCCGTCTGCACGTCTTAACGTCTGCCCGTCTGCACGTCTTAACGTCTGCCCGTCTGAACGCAAAACGTGCCTTGGCTCATTTAAAAATAGCGCACGTACTTTTATGCAGCTACTTGTATGATGGATTAATAAATGACTAACTTACTAATTGTATTTTTCTATGTACATTTCTGAAATGCATTTTCTGTAAAGCTGTTTTGAAACAATATTGTGAAAAGCGCTTGGCTACAGCTAAATTTGAATTGAATTGAATAGACTTGTCTTATTTGAGACACTGTTCGAACAGTGTGGGCTAGAAGACTTGATCATTTAGCTATTAAAGCTATTATTAAATTAGATGAAGTAATTTTCAGCAGAGAAAATCACATTAATAGCTATTTAACATAGGCCTAGCTTTTAACATCCTCGAAGAATATTAAGAAAATACTATTTAGGTTTGGATACATAAAAAAACGAATCTCAACAGTAAAAAGCTTTGAATGTAGGCCTATTTTGCAATATCAATTATGCACGAGCATGTGGGAATATGAAATAGGATATAGGCTACAATAATAATAATAATAAAGCTCTATAGTAGAGTGGATGCATTACTTAATTATATTCTTAAATTCTATGTTATAAAAAATCGTTCTATGAACTTCTAGCAAGCTCATTTAAACCGAGTTGTAAATGCCGAAATGAACGGAGGCTAAATAAATATTAAACTACTAAATATCAATATAAAATTGCTGGTAGATGGCGCCAAGGCCCTGTTCTATTGAGATTACTGGTTGATGTTCAACCTATTCTTTCAAAAATACAAATATATATTTAACACCCACACAACTACTCCTTTTAGACAATTGTTCTGCTGTGGCGCTGTTTGGAACTGTATTTTCATTGACTTTTGTGTGAAATGCCAGTCATTATTATTGTTTATTTACAGGCATTCTGGTTTTCTAAAAACTGCTCATTACAGAAACATTCAAACAAATATTTACAAATTTGTGTTTTACTTGGTATTTTTTGATATTCTTGGCATGTTGGTAATTCATTTTCATTATATATATATATATATATATATATATATATATATATATATATATATATATATATATATATATATATATATATATATCATTATATTTCTGTTACTCAGATGTGAAACATTATGTGAATTTAAAGTGGCAGCGTTATAAATAGAAATATGGGTATAGCCTAATGTATGTGCTGTTGTTGGTTCCCATGACATGCTACATTTTAACATTTTAATGACAGTGTCTTGGCTATACATTTTGCATTTCACTAATGAAGGGGAATGTAAAGCATTAAATCAACCAGGTCTCTGAAATAGCTCAGAGCTGCATCTCCTGAAGCTTCATTTGACAAGCATATGTTGACAGAGCACAACTCAGTGTCACACATTTAGATAATGGAAGAACAACACAGAAACAAACAGGGTCAACAGTCTGGAAGAAGAGGAGTAATGATGTGTGGTGGAAGAAGGGGTACAGAGGCAAAACAGTGGAAGAGGTCAAGATTGTGGACATGTTTCCTAATGAAATAAGGACACTATTGCAGACAATGTTATCAATTATGACCTTACAATGACTGAGGGTCAAAAGGTAAAGCCGAATGTTGGGAGAACAACAGTGTCTTCAATCATTCAAGACAGAACAGGTGTGTAATCAGACATTATTTTCAGTACTGTAATACTGTATACGTACTCCACTTGCATTTTACATACAGTAATACAGTAAATGTACTTTATAGAGAATGTAACACACACACACACATATATTAGTGTGTGTGTGTGTGTGTGTGTGTGTGTGTGTGTGTGTGTGTGTGTGTGTGTGTGTGTGTGTGTGTGTGTGTGTGTGTGTGTGTGTGTGTGTGTGTGTGTGTGTGTGTGTGTGTGTGTGTGTGTGTGTGTGTACCAGAGTTTCCGCTAGAAAACAAGTGACCGGCAGAGGTTTCGTTTTCCGGACATTTTGATGATATGCTGGTCAAAGATACTTAATTAGTAAAGTTGAGGAAAACTGGAGGCAGGCTATGCAACTTAAAAAATTACATAATCAGGCCGAATGCAACATGTTTATTAGCCTAACTTTCAAATAGACGAAAAAAAAAACATTTTCTACTATTCGTTTCTTCATTCGGATCTATTTGCGATCCATTCCATTCTAAACAAACAACGCAGTTTATATGCTTCGTCCTTGTTTCATTATTCATTAAGATAATAATTAATAAATGCACGCATAATTATCAGCGAAACTTGATCAATGTTGCAGATATGTTTTGCTATGCATGCACAAACAAATGCCTTTCAACTTATGTGTGCAAAATTCAGAATAAAATGAATGTGCAGCAATTTGTACAAATAGAGAGTCTACGTATACTATAAGTGTTGTAGCCATTAAGCTCATTTAGTTTAATATTTGTTAAAATATTATAATGTTATTTTTTTATTTATGTTGATTATGAAAAGTGAACAGCACAAGTAAGATAGGATGCGCAATATCGAGAGACATGGAGCGGGTCAGACATGATTTTGACCACTTAATTAAGTTTTGTTTTGTAGAAAGACTTTTCTGAAGTGAATTTCGTTTTGTATAAATTGTATCTTAATTAAAAATTTTTTTTTTTATTTTTTATCAACCGATTGCCTGGAAATATAGCAGACGATATAGGCCTAATCATGCAGGCGCCCGCGCGGTCACTTGCATTGCTCGTGAACTGGAGCGCATCTCATCCTAATTTAACAAAACTCAGCATAGGCCTCACAGACATGAAATATATCTTAAGAAAGCTTGAAATGTCTTTTTAACAATTTAAAACTAAAAGAAATAGGCTACTCTCTGATTATGTAATCATGTGCATTTCTCTCTATAGGCGCGTTCACTAAGGAGATGGCGATCGTCAACTTCATCTTTACAGCTGTTGTTGCTGTTAATAAACTAAAAATAATAGGCCTATAATTTTATTAAACAATAAATGAAATGAAATTGTAATTGTATTAAAAAATCAAAAAAAAAAATCCTGTTTAAGTGTTTTTATTTTATTTTATTTTATTTATTTTTTTACCTATGCTAATTACGCATTAAATTCAGGTTGGCTACTGAGTCGCTGTCCTCAGTGCCCAGAAAAGCGCTGAAACGGAGATGAAGGGGAAACCGTTCTTATTTATTTTTTGGCTTATTTTAACTGGGCCATCCAGTTTTCTGGAGGCCCACCTAATCAAAATCCTGGCGCCGCAAGTGCTTCAGCGGTCTGATATCAAGAAATAACAGACCGCATTCCACATTGGAATTCAACCAAGCCATGTAATAATGTTTAATAACTTTAAAACGGTAGAGCCTGTTCCTTTATAACATAGCCAAAGGTCGGTGTATTTTTGCTTTATACATTTTAGGCTTATTCTCAAATTCAGATTGTGTTGGGGGGCGGGATTATTAGGCAATTTTAATCGGACAATTTGACCGGAGAGATTTAATTTTGTCGGACATTTCAACGGAAACCCTGATGTGTACATATGTATGTCATTGTGATATAAAGAATATAAATATAAATCGTAGCCATATAGTTTAAATCTGAAAATACTGAACACAAAATACTGAGCATATTGTATAACATGTACTTCATTAACTGCAAAATTGTTAAGTGAATGCTTTTTACTGTAATTCTTATTTATGTAACAAACTTTATTTCCCAGGATTTAAAGATTTAGTGTAGCATTTATGATTATTGTGTGCTTAAGAGCAGAGTAAAGGTATGGGTATTTCATGTGCTAGACAGGAATAGGACCAGCATGCAGACAATACCATAGAATAAAGCAGTCACACTCTGACTATTTAAGTCTATTATTCTGTTATTAAAAAATGCTACAAATGACATTACAAACTCTTCGTTTTGACATAAAAATCCATTTAAAAAAAATAATTCAGTCATACATTTTACTTAATATTTATCTTGTGGAATAACTTCCAAAGATGCATGCAGAACCCATACAAATCTGTAAGACATTTAAAGCACTGAAAATATTTTACAAAAGCAAATGTATACTATATCGAACATTGCTCCTTTCAGAAATTGTTAATGCATTGAGCCCTTAATGTACAGGAATAAATGACCCAAGACTTACTGAAACTTCTTACAAGTATATCAAGGAGTGGACATGTCTAATGAGCAGATGAGTGTCCCTCTGCTGCCACCTACTGACTTTAGTGGTCATTTACTGCCATTTTTGTTTTAAGTGTTTGTTTTTCCTGCAGGTGAAAACAAGATGCATCCGTTTAAGCCTTTTACTTTATTTATCAGGGCTGTCAATTGTTTTGCCTGAGTTGGGTGATATATTTGTATGCTCTTAACATAGTAGCAAAAAAATGTGCAGTATGACTAGGCTAGATTTAATAGAGTGCTAGGCTTTATAAAAACTGTAGTGTAGCTCTATTAAATAGTATATTTATGTTAAACTATTTTAAATTGAATGATTAATGACCTGTTCAGAATAAGTATAGCAGTAACCAGCAATCAGAAGTATGATAATTCATTTTAGTTTAAAATCCAATACGTTTTAAAGTGGTTTCAGATGGTTAATTAATACTAAATGCAGCATCTATGAATGAACTTGAGGCATGCAGACCGGCTGCTGCAGGGCTTTAACAAATCTTAAACAAACAAATATATGACCCACTTTTTCTGAATTTTACTAGCCCATTTTATTTGTCTCTCATCGTATACATGACAATATACTTTTATCTATCATTGGGATACAAAATGCATACTTAACAGACATTCATCATCATATAAATAAATAAATCCAATTTAGTCCTAAGTAAACTGCCAAAATAAGATAATCTATAATGTCTATAACAGTAGCCTAAATGTAGCCTATGAGAAAATAAGGAAAATAAGGCGGGCAGACGTGCAGACGGGCAGACGTGCAGACGGGCAGACGTTAAGACGTGCAGACGGGCAGACGTTAAGACGTGCAGACGGGCAGACGTTAAGACGGGCAGACGTGCAGACGTTATCCACACGTTAAATTCTAACGTGACGCCGCCGTCACGTCTGTAAAGATCAACAGCTACACGTTATTGACGTGTCTACGTGACGTGATATTTGCGTGTACGTCTCCATATAAAACAAATGGAGACGTACACGCACGTATACACGTGTGTTATCTGTCGTGCTTGTCAGTCTCGTCGCCGAATGGAACATTTCGAGCGCCATAGACACACACACACGCGTCAGACACACACACACGCGTCAGACACACACACACGCGTCAGACACACACACACGCGTCAGACACACACACGCGTCAGACACACACACGCGTCAGACACACACACACGCGTCAGACACACACACACGCGTCAGACACACACACACGCGTCAGACACACACACGCGTCAGACACACACACACGCGTCAGACACACACACACACACACGTCAGACACACACACACACGTCAGACACACACACACACACACGTCAGACACACACACACACACACACACACACACACACACGTCAGACACACACACACACACGTCAGACACACACACACACGTCAGAGACACACGTCAGAGACACACACACACACGTCAGACACACACACACACACACACACGTCAGACACACACACACACACACACACACACACGTCAGACACACACACACACACACGTCAGACACACACACACACACACACACTCACGTCAGACACACACACACTCACGTCAGACACACACACACTCACGTCAGACACACACACACACACTCACGTCAGACACACTGTTACGTCCCTCCACTACATGTGGTGGCTCTGTTTCCTTTTCTAATGTTTGGCTGCTCTGCAGTATGTTTTCCTTCGTTATTGTGTGCAGGTGTGATCGGTAACGAGTGGGCGGAGAGACACCCTTTAAAATCTCAGGCACTCCGTGCAGAGGGGGACTTGTGTTCCAGCCACCACGCCTGTGATTTATCTTCCTGTGTTGTTTTTAATCTGTTGTAGTTAATCTCCTATCTTCTGTTTTGTTTGTAATTTACTTACTTGTTTAATAAATTCCCTAGACAAATGAGTCCAACTGACTTTGCGGTAATTGTATGTTGTGGCCAGTGTGCCTGATCATAACACACACACACACGTCAGACACACACACACACACACTCACGTCAGACACACACACACACTCACGTCAGACACACACACACACACACACACACACACACACACTCACGTCAGACACACACACACTCACGTCAGACACACACACACTCACGTCAGACACACACACACTCACGTCAGACACACACACAGACACACACACACTCACGTCAGACACACACACCACGTCAGACACACACACACACTCACGTCAGACACACTCACTCACGTCAGACACACTCACGTCAGACTACACACACTCACGTCAGACACACACACTCACGTCAGACTACACACACTCACGTCAGACTCACTCACGTCAGACACACTCACTCACGTCAGACACACACACTCACGTCAGACACACACACTCACGTCAGACACACACACTCACGTCAGACACACACACTCACGTCAGACACACACACTCACGTCAGACACACACACTCACGTCAGACACACACTCACGTCAGACACACACACTCACGTCAGACACACACACTCACGTCAGACACACACACACACTCACGTCAGACACACACACACACTCACGTCAGACACACACACACTCACGTCAGACACACACACACTCACGTCAGACACACACACACTCACGTCAGACACGCGCTCACGTCAGACACACACACACACTCACGTCAGACACACACTCACGTCAGACACACACTCACGTCAGACACACACTCACGTCAGACACACACTCACGTCAGACACACACTCACGTCAGACACACACTCACGTCAGACACACACTCACGTCAGACACACACTCACGTCAGACACACACTCACGTCAGACACACACTCACGTCAGACACACACTCACGTCAGACACACACTCACGTCAGACACACACTCACGTCAGACACACACTCACGTCAGACACACACTCACGTCAGACACACACTCACGTCAGACACACACTCACGTCAGACACACACTCACGTCAGACACACACTCACGTCAGACACACACACTCACGTCAGACACGCGCTCACGTCAGACACACACACACACACTCACGTCAGACACACACACTCACGTCAGACACGCGCTCACGTCAGACACACACACACACTCACGTCAGACACACACACTCACGTCAGACACTCACGTCAGACACTCACGTCAGACACTCACGTCAGACACTCACGTCAGACACTCACGTCAGACACTCACGTCAGACACTCACGTCAGACACTCACGTCAGACACTCACGTCAGACACTCACGTCAGACACTCACGTCAGACACACACACTCACGTCAGACACACACTCACTCACGTCAGACACACACTCACTCACGTCAGACACACACACACTCACGTCAGACACACACACACTCACGTCAGACACACACACACTCACGTCAGACACACACACTCACGTCAGACACACACACTCACGTCAGACACACACACTCACGTCAGACACACACACACACTCACGTCAGACACACACACACACTCACGTCAGACACACACACACTCACGTCAGACACACACACACTCACGTCAGACACACACACACTCACGTCAGACACACACACACTCACGTCAGACACGCGCTCACGTCAGACACACACACACACACTCACGTCAGACACACACTCACGTCAGACACACACACTCACGTCAGACACGCGCTCACGTCAGACACACACACACACTCACGTCAGACACACACACTCACGTCAGACACGCGCTCACGTCAGACACACACACACACTCACGTCAGACACACACACTCACGTCAGACACTCACGTCAGACACTCACGTCAGACACTCACGTCAGACACTCACGTCAGACACTCACGTCAGACACTCACGTCAGACACTCACGTCAGACACTCACGTCAGACACTCACGTCAGACACTCACGTCAGACACTCACGTCAGACACTCACGTCAGACACTCACGTCAGACACTCACGTCAGACACTCACGTCAGACACTCACGTCAGACACTCACGTCAGACACTCACGTCAGACACTCACGTCAGACACTCACGTCAGACACTCACGTCAGACACTCACGTCAGACACTCACGTCAGACACTCACGTCAGACACTCACGTCAGACACTCACGTCAGACACTCACGTCAGACACTCACGTCAGACACACACGTCAGACACACACACTCACGTCAGACACTCACGTCAGACACTCACGTCAGACACTCACGTCAGACACTCACGTCAGACACACACACTCACGTCAGACACACACACTCACGTCAGACACACACACTCACGTCAGACACACACACTCAAGTCAGACACACACACTCACGTCAGACACACACACACACTCACGTCAGACACACACACACACTCACGTCAGACACACACACACACTCACGTCAGACACACACACACACACTCACGTCAGACACACACACACTCACGTCAGACACACACACACTCACGTCAGACACACACACACTCACGTCAGACACACACACACACACTCACGTCAGACACACACACACACACTCACGTCAGACACACACACACTCACGTCAGACACACACACACTCACGTCAGACACACACACACTCACGTCAGACACACACACACTCACGTCAGACACACACACACTCACGTCAGACACACGCGCTCACGTCAGACACACACGCTCACGTCAGACACACACGCTCACGTCAGACACACACGCACTCACGTCAGACACACACGCACTCACGTCAGACACACACACGCTCACGTCAGACACACACACGCTCACGTCAGACACACACACGCTCACGTCAGACACACACACGCTCACGTCAGACACACACGCTCACGTCACACACACACGCTCACGTCAGACACACGCTCACGTCAGACACACGCTCACGTCAGACACACGCTCACGTCAGACACACACACTCACGTCAGACACGCACACACTCACGTCAGACACGCACACACTCACGTCAGACACGCACACATTCACGTCAGACACACTCACGTCAGACACACGCGCTCACGTCAGACACACACGCTCACGTCAGACACACACGCTCACGTCAGACACACACGCACTCACGTCAGACACACACGCACTCACGTCAGACACACACACGCTCACGTCAGACACACACACGCTCACGTCAGACACACACACGCTCACGTCAGACACACACACGCTCACGTCAGACACACACACGCTCACGTCAGACACACACACGCTCACGTCACACACACACGCTCACGTCAGACACACGCTCACGTCAGACACACGCTCACGTCAGACACACGCTCACGTCAGACACACACACTCACGTCAGACACGCACACACTCACGTCAGACACGCACACACTCACGTCAGACACGCACACACTCACGTCAGACACGCACACTCACGTCAGACACGCACACACTCACGTCAGACACGCACACACTCACGTCAGACACGCACACACTCACGTCAGACACGCACACACTCACGTCAGACACGCACACACTCACGTCAGACACGCACACACTCACGTCAGACACGCACACACTCACGTCAGACACGCACACACTCACGTCAGACACGCACACACTCACGTCAGACACGCACACACTCACGTCAGACACACACACTCACGTCAGACACACACACTCACGTCAGACACACACACTCACGTCAGACACGCGCTCACGTCAGACACGCGCTCACGTCAGACACACACACACACACACTCACGTCAGACACACACACTCACGTCAGACACTCACGTCAGACACTCACGTCAGACACTCACGTCAGACACACACACACTCACGTCAGACACACACACACTCACGTCAGACACACTCACGTCAGACACACACACACTCACGTCAGACACACACACACTCACGTCAGACACACACACACTCACGTCAGACACACACACTCACGTCAGACACACACACTCACGTCAGACACACACACTCACGTCAGACACACACACACACTCACGTCAGACACACACACACTCACGTCAGACACACACACACTCACGTCAGACACACACACACTCACGTCAGACACACACACACTCACGTCAGACACGCGCTCACGTCAGACACACACACACACTCACGTCAGACACACACTCACGTCAGACACACACACTCACGTCAGACACGCGCTCACGTCAGACACACACACACACTCACGTCAGACACACACACTCACGTCAGACACGCGCTCACGTCAGACACACACACACACACACACACACACTCACGTCAGACACACACACTCACGTCAGACACTCACGTCAGACACTCACGTCAGACACTCACGTCAGACACTCACGTCAGACACTCACGTCAGACACTCACGTCAGACACTCACGTCAGACACTCACGTCAGACACTCACGTCAGACACTCACGTCAGACACTCACGTCAGACACTCACGTCAGACACTCACGTCAGACACTCACGTCAGACACTCACGTCAGACACTCACGTCAGACACTCACGTCAGACACTCACGTCAGACACTCACGTCAGACACTCACGTCAGACACACACACTCACGTCAGACACACACACTCACGTCAGACACACACACTCACGTCAGACACACACACTCACGTCAGACACACACACTCACGTCAGACACACACACTCACGTCAGACACACACACTCACGTCAGACACACACACTCACGTCAGACACACACACACACTCACGTCAGACACACACACACACTCACGTCAGACACACACACACTCACGTCAGACACACACACACTCACGTCAGACACACACACTCACGTCAGACACACACACACACACTCACGTCAGACACACACACACTCACGTCAGACACACACACACTCACGTCAGACACACACACACTCACGTCAGACACACACACACTCACGTCAGACACACACACGCTCACGTCAGACACACACACGCTCACGTCAGACACACACACGCTCACGTCAGACACACACGCTCACGTCACACACACACGCTCACGTCAGACACACGCTCACGTCAGACACACGCTCACGTCAGACACACGCTCACGTCAGACACACGCTCACGTCAGACACACGCTCACGTCAGACACACACACTCACGTCAGACACGCACACACTCACGTCAGACACGCACACACTCACGTCAGACACGCACACACTCACGTCAGACACACTCACGTCAGACACACGCGCTCACGTCAGACACACACGCTCACGTCAGACACACACGCTCACGTCAGACACACACGCGCTCACGTCAGACACACACGCGCTCACGTCAGACACACACACGCTCACGTCAGACACACACACGCTCACGTCAGACACACACACGCTCACGTCAGACACACACACGCTCACGTCAGACACACACACGCTCACGTCAGACACACACACGCTCACGTCACACACACACGCTCACGTCAGACACACGCTCACGTCAGACACACGCTCACGTCAGACACACGCTCACGTCAGACACACGCTCACGTCAGACACACACACTCACGTCAGACACGCACACACTCACGTCAGACACGCACACACTCACGTCAGACACACACACTCACGTCAGACACGCACACACTCACGTCAGACACGCACACACTCACGTCAGACACGCACACACTCACGTCAGACACGCACACACTCACGTCAGACACGCACACACTCACGTCAGACACGCACACACTCACGTCAGACACGCACACACTCACGTCAGACACGCACACACTCACGTCAGACACGCACACACTCACGTCAGACACGCACACACTCACGTCAGACACACACACTCACGTCAGACACACACACTCACGTCAGACACACACACTCACGTCAGACACGCGCTCACGTCAGACACGCGCTCACGTCAGACACGCGCTCACGTCAGACACACACACACACACACTCACGTCAGACACACACACTCACGTCAGACACTCACGTCAGACACTCACGTCAGACACTCACGTCAGACACACACACACTCACGTCAGACACACACACACTCACGTCAGACACACTCACGTCAGACACACACACACTCACGTCAGACACACACACACTCACGTCAGACACACACACACTCACGTCAGACACACACACTCACGTCAGACACACACACTCACGTCAGACACACACACTCACGTCAGACACACACACACACTCACGTCAGACACACACACACTCACGTCAGACACACACACACTCACGTCAGACACACACACACTCACGTCAGACACACACACACTCACGTCAGACACGCGCTCACGTCAGACACACACACACACTCACGTCAGACACACACTCACGTCAGACACACACACTCACGTCAGACACGCGCTCACGTCAGACACACACACACACTCACGTCAGACACACACACTCACGTCAGACACGCGCTCACGTCAGACACACACACACACACACACACACACTCACGTCAGACACACACACTCACGTCAGACACTCACGTCAGACACTCACGTCAGACACTCACGTCAGACACTCACGTCAGACACTCACGTCAGACACTCACGTCAGACACTCACGTCAGACACTCACGTCAGACACTCACGTCAGACACTCACGTCAGACACTCACGTCAGACACTCACGTCAGACACTCACGTCAGACACTCACGTCAGACACTCACGTCAGACACTCACGTCAGACACTCACGTCAGACACTCACGTCAGACACTCACGTCAGACACTCACGTCAGACACTCACGTCAGACACTCACGTCAGACACTCACGTCAGACACTCACGTCAGACACTCACGTCAGACACACACACTCACGTCAGACACACACACTCACGTCAGACACACACACTCACGTCAGACACACACACTCACGTCAGACACACACACTCACGTCAGACACACACACTCACGTCAGACACACACACTCACGTCAGACACACACACTCACGTCAGACACACACACTCACGTCAGACACACACACACACTCACGTCAGACACACACACACACTCACGTCAGACACACACACACTCACGTCAGACACACACACACTCACGTCAGACACACACACACACACTCACGTCAGACACACACACACACACTCACGTCAGACACACACACACTCACGTCAGACACACACACACTCACGTCAGACACACACACACTCACGTCAGACACACACACACTCACGTCAGACACACACACTCACGTCAGACACACGCGCTCACGTCAGACACACACGCTCACGTCAGACACACACGCTCACGTCAGACACACACGCACTCACGTCAGACACACACGCACACACACACACACACACTCACGTCAGACACACACACTCACGTCAGACACTCACGTCAGACACTCACGTCAGACACTCACGTCAGACACTCACGTCAGACACTCACGTCAGACACTCACGTCAGACACTCACGTCAGACACTCACGTCAGACACTCACGTCAGACACTCACGTCAGACACTCACGTCAGACACTCACGTCAGACACTCACGTCAGACACTCACGTCAGACACTCACGTCAGACACTCACGTCAGACACTCACGTCAGACACTCACGTCAGACACTCACGTCAGACACTCACGTCAGACACTCACGTCAGACACTCACGTCAGACACTCACGTCAGACACACACACTCACGTCAGACACACACACTCACGTCAGACACACACACTCACGTCAGACACACACACTCACGTCAGACACACACACACTCACGTCAGACACACACACACTCACGTCAGACACACACACACACACTCACGTCAGACACACACACACACACTCACGTCAGACACACACACACTCACGTCAGACACACACACACTCACGTCAGACACACACACACTCACGTCAGACACACACACACTCACGTCAGACACACACACTCACGTCAGACACACGCGCTCACGTCAGACACACACGCTCACGTCAGACACACACGCTCACGTCAGACACACACGCACTCACGTCAGACACACACGCACTCACGTCAGACACACACGCACTCACGTCAGACACACACGCACTCACGTCAGACACACACGCGCTCACGTCAGACACACACACGCTCACGTCAGACACACACACGCTCACGTCACACACACACGCTCACGTCAGACACACGCTCACGTCAGACACACACACTCACGTCAGACACGCACACACTCACGTCAGACACGCACACACTCACGTCAGACACGCACACACTCACGTCAGACACGCACACACTCACGTCAGACACGCACACACTCACGTCAGACACGCACACACTCACGTCAGACACGCACACACTCACGTCAGACACGCACACACTCACGTCAGACACGCACACACTCACGTCAGACACGCACACACTCACGTCAGACACGCACACACTCACGTCAGACACGCACACACTCACGTCAGACACGCACACACTCACGTCAGACACGCACACACTCACGTCAGTCACGCACACACTCACGTCAGACACGCACACACTCACGTCAGACACACACACTCACGTCAGACACACACACTCACGTCAGACACACACACTCACGTCAGACACACACACTCACGTCAGACACACACTCACGTCAGACACACACGCTCACGTCAGACACACACGCTCACGTCAGACACACACGCTCACGTCAGACACACACGCTCACGTCAGACACACACGCTCACGTCAGACACGCACACGCTCACGTCAGACACGCACACACTCACGTCAGACACGCACACACTCACGTCAGACACGCACACACTCACGTCAGACACGCACACACTCACGTCAGACACGCACACACTCACGTCAGACACGCACACACTCACGTCAGACACGCACACACTCACGTCAGACACGCACACACTCACGTCAGACACGCACACACTCACGTCAGACACGCACACACTCACGTCAGACACACACACTCACGTCAGACACACACACTCACGTCAGACACACACACTCACGTCAGACACACACACTCACGTCAGACACACACACACTCACGTCAGACACACACACTCGCGTCAGACACACACACTCGCGTCAGACACACACACTCGCGTCAGACACACACACTCACGTCAGACACACACACTCACGTCAGACACACACACTCACGTCAGACACACACACTCACGTCAGACACACACACTCACGTCAGACACACACACTCACGTCAGACACACACTCACGTCAGACACACACACTCACGTCAGACACACACACTCACGTCAGACACACACTCACGTCAGACACACACACTCACGTCAGACACACACTCACGTCAGACACTCGCTCACGTCAGACACACACACACACTCACGTCAGACACACACTCACGTCAGACACGCGCTCACGTCAGACACACACACTCACGTCAGACACACACACACTCACGTCAGACACTCGCTCACGTCAGACACACACACACACCCACGTCAGACACACACTCACGTCAGACACGCGCTCACGTCAGACACGCACACACTCACGTCAGACACGCACACACTCACGTCAGACACGCACACACTCACGTCAGACACGCACACACTCACGTCATACACGCACACACTCACGTCATACACGCACACACTCACGTCAGACACGCACACACTCACGTCAGACACGCACACACTCACGTCAGACACGCACACACTCACGTCAGACACGCACACACTCACGTCAGACACGCACACACTCACGTCAGACACGCACACACTCACGTCAGACACGCACACACTCACGTCAGACACACACACTCACGTCAGACACACACACTCACGTCAGACACACACACGTCAGACACACACACTCACGTCAGACACACACACTCACGTCAGACACACACACACTCGCGTCAGACACACACACTCGCGTCAGACACACACACTCACGTCAGACACACACACTCACGTCAGACACACACTCACGTCAGACACACACACTCACGTCAGACACACACTCACGTCAGACACTCGCTCACGTCAGACACACACACACACTCACGTCAGACACACACACACTCACGTCAGACACACACTCACGTCAGACACGCGCTCACGTCAGACACACACACACTCACGTCAGACACACACACACTCACGTCAGACACTCGCTCACGTCAGACACACACACACACCCACGTCAGACACACACTCACGTCAGACACGCGCTCACGTCAGACACGCACACACTCACGTCAGACACGCACACACTCACGTCAGACACGCACACACTCACGTCAGACACGCACACACTCACGTCAGACACGCACACACTCACGTCAGACACGCACACACTCACGTCAGACACGCACACACTCACGTCTGACACGCACACACTCACGTCTGACACGCACACACTCACGTCAGACACACACACACTCACGTCAGACACTCGCTCACGTCAGACACACACACACACTCACGTCAGACACGCGCTCACGTCAGACACGCACACACTCACGTCAGACACGCACACACTCACGTCAGACACACACACTCACGTCAGACACACACACACTCACGTCAGACACACACACTCGCGTCAGACACACACACTCGCGTCAGACACACACACTCACGTCAGACACACACACTCACGTCAGACACACACACTCACGTCAGACACACACACTCACGTCAGACACACACACTCACGTCAGACACACACACTCACGTCAGACACACACTCACGTCAGACACACACTCACGTCAGACACACACTCACGTCAGACACACACACTCACGTCAGACACACACACTCACGTCAGACACACACTCACGTCAGACACACACACTCACGTCAGACACACACACTCACGTCAGACACACACTCACGTCAGACACACACACACACTCACGTCAGACACACACACTCACGTCAGACACGCGCTCACGTCAGACACACACACTCACGTCAGACACACACACACTCACGTCAGACACTCGCTCACGTCAGACACACACACACACCCACGTCAGACACACACTCACGTCAGACACGCGCTCACGTCAGACACGCACACACGTCAGACACGCACACACTCACGTCAGACACGCACACACTCACGTCATACACGCACACACTCACGTCAGACACGCACACACTCACGTCAGACACGCACACACTCACGTCAGACACGCACACACTCACGTCAGACACGCACACACTCACGTCAGACACGCACACACTCACGTCAGACACGCACACACTCACGTCAGACACGCACACACTCACGTCAGACACGCACACACTCACGTCAGACACGCACACACTCACGTCAGACACGCACACACTCACGTCAGACACGCACACACTCACGTCAGACACGCACACACTCACGTCAGACACACACACTCACGTCAGACACACACACTCACGTCAGACACACACACGTCAGACACACACACTCACGTCAGACACACACACTAACGTCAGACACACACACACTCGCGTCAGACACACACACACTCGCGTCAGACACACACACTCGCGTCAGACACACACACTCGCGTCAGACACACACACTCGCGTCAGACACACACACTCACGTCAGACACACACACTCACGTCAGACACACACACTCACGTCAGACACACACACTCACGTCAGACACACACACTCACGTCAGACACACACTCACGTCAGACACACACACTCACGTCAGACACACGCTCACGTCAGACACTCGCTCACGTCAGACACACACACACACTCACGTCAGACACACACACTCACGTCAGACACGCGCTCACGTCAGACACACACACACTCACGTCAGACACACGCTCACGTCAGACACGCGCTCACGTCAGACACGCACACACTCACGTCAGACACGCACACACTCACGTCAGACACGCACACACTCACGTCAGACACGCACACACTCACGTCAGACACGCACACACTCACGTCAGACACGCACACACTCACGACAGACACGCACACACTCACGTCAGACACGCACACACTCACGTCAGACACGCACACACTCACGTCTGACACGCACACACTCACGTCTGACACGCACACACTCACGTCAGACACGCACACACTCACGTCAGACACTCGCTCACGTCAGACACACACACACACTCACGTCAGACACGCGCTCACGTCAGACACGCACACACTCACGTCAGACACGCACACACTCACGTCAGACACGCACACACTCACGTCAGACACGCACACACTCACGTCAGACACGCACACACTCACGTCAGACACGCACACACTCACGTCAGACACGCACACACTCACGTCAGACACGCACACACTCACGTCAGACACGCACACACTCACGTCAGACACGCACACACTCACGTCAGACACGCACACACTCACGTCTGACACGCACACACTCACGTCTGACACGCACACACTCACGTCTGACACGCACACACTCACGTCAGACACGCACACACTCACGTCTGACACGCACACACTCACGTCTGACACGCACACACTCACGTCTGACACACACACTCACGTCTGACACACACACTCACGTCTGACACACACACTCACGTCTGACACACACACTCACGTCAGACACACACACTCACGTCAGACACACACACTCACGTCAGACACACACACTCACGTCAGACACACACACGCTCACGTCAGACACACACACGCTCACGTCAGACACACGCGCTCACGTCAGACACACACACGCTCACGTCAGACACGCGCTCACGTCAGACACGCGCTCACGTCAGACACACACACACTCACGTCAGACACACACACACTCACGTCAGACACACACACACTCACGTCAGACACACACACACTCACGTCAGACACACACACACTCACGTCAGACACACACACACTCACGTCACACACACACACACTCACGTCACACACACTCACGTCACACACACTCACGTCACACACACTCACGTCACACACACTCACGTCACACACACTCACGTCACACACACTCACGTCACACACACTCACGTCACACACACTCACGTCACACACACTCACGTCACACACACTCACGTCACACACACACACTCACGTCAGACACACACTCACGTCAGACACACACACTCACGTCAGACACACACACTCACGTCAGACACACACACTCACGTCAGACACACACACACTCACGTCAGACACACACACACTCACGTCAGACACACACACACTCACGTCAGACACACACACACACACTCACGTCAGACACACACACACTCACGTCAGACACACACACACTCACGTCAGACACACACACACTCACGTCAGACACACACACACACACTCACGTCAGACACACACACACTCACGTCAGACACACACACACTCACGTCAGACAGACACACACACACTCACGTCAGACACACACACACTCACGTCAGACACACACACACTCACGTCAGACACACACACACTCACGTCAGACACACACACTCACGTCAGACACACACACTCACGTCAGACACACACACTCACGTCAGACACACACACTCACGTCAGACACACACTCACGTCAGACACACACTCACGTCAGACACACACTCACGTCAGACACACACTCACGTCAGACACACACACTCACGTCAGACACACACACACTCACGTCAGACACACACACTCACGTCAGACACGCGCTCACGTCAGACACACACACTCACGTCAGACACACACACTCACGTCAGACACACACACTCACGTCAGACACACACACACTCACGTCAGACACACACACACTCACGTCAGACACACACACACTCACGTCAGACACACACACACACTCACGTCAGACACACACACACTCACGTCAGACACACACACACTCACGTCAGACACACACACACTCACGTCAGACACACACACACTCACGTCAGACACACACACACTCACGTCACACACACACACTCACGTCACACACACACACTCACGTCAGACACACACACTCACGTCAGACACACACACTCACGTCAGACACACACACTCACGTCAGACACACACACTCACGTCAGACACACACACACTCACGTCAGACACACACACACTCACGTCAGACACACACACACTCACGTCAGACACACACACACTCACGTCAGACACACACACACTCACGTCAGACACACACACACACTCACGTCAGACACACACACACACTCACGTCAGACACACACACACACTCACGTCAGACACACACACACACACACTCACGTCAGACACACACACTCACGTCAGACACACACACTCACGTCAGACACACACACTCACGTCAGACACACACACTCACGTCAGACACACACACTCACGTCAGACACACACACTCACGTCAGACACACACACTCACGTCAGACACACACACTCACGTCAGACACACACACACTCACGTCAGACACACACACACTCACGTCAGACACGCGCTCACGTCAGACACGCGCTCACGTCAGACACACACACTCACGTCAGACACACACACTCACGTCAGACACACACACTCACGTCAGACACACACACACTCACGTCAGACACACACGCTCACGTCAGACACGCGCTCACGTCAGACACACACACACTCACGTCAGACACACACACACTCACGTCAGACACACACACACTCACGTCAGACACACACACACTCACGTCAGACACACACACACTCACGTCAGACACACACACACTCACGTCAGACACACACACACTCACGTCAGACACACACACACTCACGTCAGACACACACACACTCACGTCAGACACACACACACTCACGTCAGACACACACACACTCACGTCAGACACACACACTCACGTCAGACACACACACTCACGTCAGACACACACACACTCACGTCAGACACACACACACTCACGTCAGACACACACACACTCACGTCAGACACACACACACTCACGTCAGACACACACACACTCACGTCAGACACACACACACTCACGTCAGACACACACACACTCACGTCAGACACACACACACTCACGTCACACACACACACACTCACGTCACACACACACACACACTCACGTCAGACACACACACACACACTCACGTCAGACACACACACACACACACACACACACTCACGTCAGACACACACACACGTCAGACACACACACACTCACGTCAGACACACACACACTCACGTCAGACACACACACACTCACGTCAGACACACACACACTCACGTCAGACACACACACACTCACGTCAGACACACACACACTCACGTCAGACACACACACACTCACGTCAGACACACACTCACGTCAGACACACACACACTCACGTCAGACACACACACACTCACGTCAGACACACACACACTCACGTCAGACACACACACACTCACGTCAGACACACACACACTCACGTCAGACACACACACACTCACGTCAGACACACACACACTCACGTCAGACACACACACACTCACGTCAGACACACACACACTCACGTCAGACACACACACACTCACGTCAGACACACACACACTCACGTCAGACACACACACACTCACGTCACACACACACACACACACACACACACTCACGTCAGACACACACACACACACTCACGTCAGACACACACACACACACACACACACACTCACGTCAGACACACACACACTCACGTCAGACACACACACACTCACGTCAGACACACACACACTCACGTCAGACACACACACACTCACGTCAGACACACACACACTCACGTCAGACACACACACACTCACGTCAGACACACACACACTCACGTCAGACACACACACACTCACGTCAGACACACACACACTCACGTCAGACACACACACACACACTCACGTCAGACACACACACACACACTCACGTCAGACACACACACACACACTCACGTCAGACACACACACACACACTCACGTCAGACACACACACACACACTCACGTCAGACACACACACACACACTCACGTCAGACACACACACACACACTCACGTCAGACACACACACACGTCAGACACACACACACTCACGTCAGACACACACACACTCACGTCAGACACACACACACTCACGTCAGACACACACACACTCACGTCAGACACACACACACTCACGTCAGACACACACACACTCACGTCAGACACACACACACTCACGTCATAGTCCGGCATCTGCGGCTCCCTGAAGTCATGCCAGAGTCTCCTGGGAATCACATCCACTGGGATATCATGAGTGACCACACGACTGACCCCAGAGAGAGAGGGCTGGAACACACACATATATATATATATATAGTCAAGTCAAGTTTATTTGTATAGCGCTTTTCACAATACAGATTGTATCAAAGCAGCTTCACAGTATTAAATTAAAATAATACAACAAAGTTTTTTTCAAGAGGAATTTATTGATTGATCAAATTAAATTAAATATCCCCAAAATATCCCCAACTGAGCAAGCCAAAGGCAACAGTGGCAAGGAACCGAAAAACTCCATCAAGTGACCTAATGGTGCCCTAAAACTCCATCAGGTGACCTAATGGAGAAAAAAAAACCTTGGGAGAACCCAGGCTCAGTCGGGGGCCAGTTCTCCTCTGGCATTTATGAGCTAGAGGCCGGATTGTAGTTTGAACTGTAGGATTATATGAATGCCTGGCTGAAGAGATGCGACTTTAATCTAGTTTTAAACTGGGAGAGCGAGTCTGAGCAACGAACAGTATCAGGAAGACTATTCCAGAGTTTTGGAGCCAAATGTGAAAATGCTCTCCATCCTTTGGTGGTTCTGGATATCCTAGGTATGACCAAAAGCCTTGAATTTAGTGATCTTAAAGAGCGCGATGGATTATAGGGTGATAGAAGATCCGTTAAATAGACTGGAGCTAAGCCGTTTAGGGCTTTGTAAGTCAGTAGCAATACCTTATAATTAATACGGAGCTTTATAGGTTACCAATGCAGTGATGATAAAATCGGTGTTATATGATCATATTTTCTTGATCTCGTAAGAACTCTAGCGGCGGCATTTTGGACTAACTGTAGCTTGTTTATTGAGGATGCAGGACAACCAGCTAATAAAGCATTACAGTAATCCAGTCTCGAGGTCATGAATGCATGAACTAACTTTTCTGCATCAGAAACTGATAGCATATTACGTAGCTTAGCAATGTTTCTAAGGTGGAAAAAGGCTGTTTTTGTAACATATGAAATATGATTTTCAAAAGACAGGTTGCAATCGAGTATAACACCCAGGTCTTTTACTGTAGAGGATAAAGTAACAGGACATCCTATGATGTTAAAGTTGTATTGTGCGAGGTTTTGTGGGCGGTTTTTTGAACCGATAAGTACAGGGCCGGCTCTGTAAATCTGGGGGCCCTAAGCAGGATAATTTTGGGGCCCTGCCTTGCAGTGAATAATGGAGTATTGCCACCGCAAACCAGCAACTGTATACAATCTAACCCTTACACATTTCATCTGTACCTCTTTTAACATGATTGCCCACAATTATTTTACTGCTTATTAAAGTACACTCACTGAAACAGTAAAAGTAAAGATTACAGATTTGCCAAATTTCTACATCTACTTTATTACTGTCTGAATGCTTTGTAAATTTTAAAACAGCACTAACTGTTTTTTGTCCACTAGACAGCTTAAAACCTTTAGTATTAAAAATCTTCAATAAAGTTGTTGCATAGGCCTACTACAGGTGATGCTGGAGTCTCTATCTTTGAACTTCTTTTCCCTGTTCCATACTTTAAAAAGAGGGAGAAGTTGGACCAGTAATTGCTTTGCTTCCTTCTAAAGTGATTTAAACATATTCTTCTATATTGATCTATCAAAGAGATAAAAAATTCTGCAAAAGATTTTAGTTTGAGTTGGTATTTATTTTTTATATATTCCAACTACAAAAACACTACTTCAGCGAACAATCATTAGCCAAATGTGTATATAAAATGTTTAGTAATAAAATATATACATAAATCTAATAAAAGCTCTAGGTAACACTTTTTACATTTTACAGTCATTGTTGCACGTTACATGTAGTTCATACAAAAATAATTCTACAGTAAAAACTGCTTAAAATGTGGATTTCGTTTGAATAGGCTACCTCTACTTTAATGGGATAATGTCCACTTTAACGCACCCTCTGGTTGCCAAGAAACAGCGCCGCGAATTGTACAGAAAACGCAATAGGCCGCTCTTTGTGCATTGTGTAATGTGCCAAGTTCAAAAATTAATACAAAAAGAATTCTACAGTAAAAACTGCTTAAAATTTGGATTTCGTTAGAGTAGTAGCTCTACTATAATGTGATTTTTTTTCTCCTTTTTTCTGCACCGGTTGGATAGACTCGTTTAATTTTTGCGGTCAAATTTCCAAGTCCAGGGAAGACAACGATTTTACACGGTTGGTTGACTGTTAAAATGCGGCGACACCGGCGAGTACCATCTGTAGTTAGGGGGCCCCCTAGTGGCGGCGGGGCCCTAAGCAGCCGCTTAGTTCGCTTATAGGGAGAGCCGGCTCTGGATAAGTATTACCTCTGTCTTGTCTGGATTTAATAAAAGAAAATTACGCGTCATCCAATCTTTTATATCTTTAACACACTCTGTCAATTTGGAAAATTTTGCGTTTTCATCCGGCCGTGATGAAATATATATTTGAGTGTCATCAGCATAACAATGGAAACTAATTCCATGTTTCCTTATAATATTTCCAAGTGGCATCATATATATTGAAAATAACAGAGGGCCTAATACAGATCCCTGCGGCACTCCATAGTTTACTGGAGTTATGATCGATTTTTCTCCATTTAAATAGACAAAATGGTAGCGGTCAGATAGGTATGATTTGAACCAGCTTAGTGCTTGTCCTTGAACACCAGTATAATTTTGTAGTCGATCTAAGAGTATTGTGTGATCTATAGTATCGAACGCAGCACTAAGATCAAGTAAAACTAGTATTGAGATACAGCCTTGGTCAGAAGCTAAAAGTAAATCATTTGTGATTTTAACGAGCGCAGTTTCAGTGCTATGATGCGGTCTGAATCCAGACTGAAACTTTTCATAGATATCATTTTGTTGCAAGAAAGAGCCCAGTTGAGCGGACACCACTTTTTCTAATATTTTAGACATAAATGGAAGATTTGAAATGGGTCTATAATTTGCTAGATTATTATGATCTAATTGTGGTTTCTTAATGAGAGGTTTTATAACTGCCAGTTTAAATGTTCTTGGAACATGACCTAAAGATAAAGATGAGTTAATAATATTGAGGAGAGGCTCTTCCACTACAGGTAACACTTCTTTCAGTAGTTTAGTTGGTATAGGATCTAATAAACATGTTGTTGTTTTAGATGAAGTGATAATTTTATTTAACTCTTTTTGTTCTATAGTTGTAAAGCACTGTAATTGTTCTTGCGGGGTGATAATTGAAGCTGAATTATAAGGCGCGATTGAAGATTGAACGTTTACAATTGTGGTTCTGATGCTTTCTATTTCTCAGTGAAGAAGTTCATGAAATCATTACTACTGAACTGTAACGGGATATTTTGTTCGGGTGACGTCTGTTTATTTGTTAGTCTAGCCACGGTGTTAAATAAAAACCTTGGATTGTTTTGGTTGTTTTCTATTAGTTTGCGGAGGTGCTCAGCCCTGGCCGCTTTTAGGGCCTTTTTATAACGTGACATACTGTCTTTCCACGCGATTCTAAAGACCTCTAAATTAGTTTGTTTCCATTTACGCTCTAAAATACGGGTTTCTCTCTTTAAAACATGCGTAGTATTGTTATACCATGGTGCTTTATTTTTCTCTCTGACCTTTTTTAATTTAATAGGTGCAACCACATCCAATGTTCTAGAGAGAATGGTGCTCATAGTGCTAGTTAGTTCTTCTAGTTCATCTGTTTGTTTGGGTTCAGGCAGCAGCTGAGACAGATTAGATAAGCAATTTGAGAAATTATCTATGGTGGATGGGAGGATTGTTCTGCCTGGTTGATAACGCGACGCCGCATGACATATTACAGCAGTACGTAATATGCAAGTTACCATGTAGTGATCAGTGACTTCATCACTTTGTGGAATGATATCTATATCGATTGGATCGGTTCCATGTGATATAATTAAATCGAGTGTATGATTAAGACGATGTGTTGGTCCGGTGACGTTTTGCTTGACCCCAAATGAATTTAATAAATCTCTACGTGTATGTTAAAATCTCCAACAATTAATGCTTTATCGACATTGACTAATAGGTCTGAGAGAAAATCTGCAAACTCTTTTAGGAAATCAGCGTAAGGCCCTGGCGGTCTATATACGGTAGCCAAGGCTAGAGATAATAGGGATGTTTTTCTAACATCTAAGAGCGTAACATTTAGTACAAGTACTTCAAATGAAATAAACTTATAACCCGTTTTCTGAGTAACATTTAGAAAATCTTTATAAATGGTTGCAACACCTCCGCCATGACCAATCAGACGGGGCTCATGCTTAAAAGAGTATCCAGGAGGAGTAGACTCATTAATACCGAAATAATCATTTGGTTTAAGCCAGGTTTCAGTAAGGCAAAGTACATCGAAGCTATTATCTGTGACTATTTCATTTACAATAACTGCCTTAGGTGTGAGTGATCTAATGTTTAGAAGACCTAGCTTTAGAAATAGTTTTTGTTTACTAATAGCAACATTTTCTGTTTTAATAACAATTAGATTTTTCCTAGATCCTGCATTAGATTTATTATTTGATCTCACTAAACGAGGAATAGACACGGTTTCTATGCAATGTTCTACACTAGTATTTATATCAGTTGAATTGGTGCAGCAGAGACTATGATTTGGACTTTTGGTTACTAGTCAAAGGGTATTTAACATTTTGGAGATGTTATCTGACAGAAGATCCGCTCCGAATCTGCTTGGGTGTAAGCCATCAGCACGGAAAAGCCTAGGACGCTCCCAAAACAGATTCCAATTATTTACAAAGAGCAGTTTCTGCTCATTGCACCATGACATTAACCATTCATTTAGCGCAAATAATCTGCTGAACTTTTCATGCCCTAGTCGGTACGTGGGAAGCGGTCCTCACACAATGATCGTTGTTTCAGGCGATGTGCTGCGTACCGTATCGATTAGATTCCTGAAGTCTTTCTTCAGAATCTCCGTCTGGCGCAGCCTGATGTCGTTCACTCCCGCGTGCAGGACCACAGTTCCGACGCGCTCGTCACCGTTCAGGATCTCGGGAACGCGAGCAGCGATTTCAGAAACACGAGCACCAGGAAAGCAGTGACTGTGCACCTTACTTTTACCTAACATAGCGTGTACGTGCCAAATAATATATATATATACATATATGGGTAGTTGACAAATGGCCAAGAAAAAGTACTTTTTTTGGAAAACATAACTTTTTAAGAAAAAATACATATATTTATGGAGTATGAAAACTGCAGTTTCAGAAAATAGTAGTGGTCACTCATTTTGTCAATGACTTCACATATTTTTTTCACGTTTTCACTCAACAGTACTGTAAATGTGTCCTATGGTGTGACATTTAAAAAGTACTAAGAAATTATATTAATTAACATAAAAAATACTTGAGACAGAATTGTTAACATTATTAAAACATTATTTTCTTAAAGTGATATTTATTTTACATGAAAGTACTAATTAGAATCATTTTCACCATGGATAGATGAACCTGATAAACTTTTCCCTACGAATGTCAATAAAACTTTTTTGCCAACCTTACAAAACTGTTTGAAATTGTACCCATTTAAGAGGAGATATTATTGTATCTCCCCTAATGCCAAACTTGACTTTTTTTTAAAAGATATTTTAAAATAAGTATATTTTTCTGTTGTTTTATGTTTGTCACACCATAGGACAAAACGTCACACAAGAGTCAGAATATATAGTGTTTATTGTAACAATAATAAAGGAGGACATCGTTTTTTTTGTTGAAACTTTATATATACGTCTTAAAAGCTTCTTAAGGAGGTCTTGTCCTATGGTGTGACATCTGTGTCCTATGGTGTGACAGGCCAAAGTGTCACACCAAAGGACATTTGAGCTTTTGTGGCAGTTAATAACCATGCTAATACTAGCTGAACTGTTATTAGCAATTGGCATGATACATTTGCATAATATTACATAGTCTTGCTGTTAAAAATACAAATTTTAATTAAAAAATTATATTTAGGAGTGTCACACTAAAGGACAAAAAAACTTAATTTCAGTGGTCTGAAAACATAGTTAAATATTTGAACAATTCTGAGAGAAATACTTGCCATGTGCACTGCTCATGGGCTTCATAGGGGTCTTCAGTCACATGACCTTGAATGGGGCCTTTCAACTAAATTTAGTTGTCCATGATATTGCCCAACTTAATATCAGGTTATTGCATAACACCAAAGGACATTTTTTTCTGTGACAAACTTTATTAAATTCCTACACTTTTAGAAATGTATGTATAGGAAAAGTGATGGCCACTTAGTGAAATAGACACTTGCACAATTATGCCAGGAGTGTTCATTAAGATGTTTAAACATTATTTTCTTTATTTATAAAAGTTAATATTTATGAAATAATGTTGTCTACCGTCCTACCATAGGACGATTTTGAGATTTGGCTCAAAGTTGTAAAAAAAATAAAAATAACTCGGGTATTTAAACAACAAATTCATGTAAAACAAGAAAATGTTTAACCATTTATAGTATTCTAAATGATGAAAATGTGAAATAAATTATTTTTTATCTTCTGTGACGGTGAAAAAGCCACGTCACGTCAACTACCCATATATATAATACACATACACAC
>NC_138735.1:34693893-34703893 GCF_965113295.1 Leuciscus leuciscus
ATTTCTATAAGTCATAAATAATAATAAAATCTAATTCTAAACTCACGCGTGAAGTGATTCAAACACCCAACGTCGATGATTTTAGCTCGAAACTTCATTTTGCGCCAGTAAACGTAATATTTTAATACTTTTTAATACTAGTTTTCTGTTTTTGTTGACATTCGTGTATGATTTCGCGCCAGCGGTCCGACGGAAAACTCTTCCGTCCGGAAACACACGGTCGTGTTTACAGTTCCGGTCAGTTACACTTCCTGTCACCACACGGTGGCGCTCCTAGTAAAGCTTTCATCGTCCACAATAAAACACCTGCCTCAACTCATGCCTCTTATGTCATGAAAATGTGCTTACCTTTATTATTTAATCTTTTAAATAATATTAGTATTTTTTTAATTATATTGTACGTTCACAAACAAAACCCAGTGTTATTTATAATATAAAATTATATTGATTTTTTTTTTTGACTTATAGGCTAATTTTTACTGTTTATACTGAATATATATTTCAGCAAGAGAGTATTAATGGTTAATGATTATTCTGTCTTAACTGTTTTTTGTTAATATGGTTTGAAGTAGGAGGAGAGAGAGAGAGAGAGAGGAGAGAGAGAGGAGAGAGAGATGAGAGAGAGAGAGAGAGAGAGAGAGAGAGAGAGAGAGAGAGAGAGAGAGAGAGAGAGAGAGAGAGAGAGAGAGAGAGAGAGAGAGAGACACACACACACACACACACACACACGGGCGCACAGCTTCAGTCTCGCAGCTCCGCATTTGCTTCTGCCGGATCCGATGGACTGATGATGATGATGATGACTGAAGGATGAAGAGCATGTTCACCCGCTCCAGAATCAGTCGCATGAACATGTGTTAGACTGGATATGAATGATGAGAGTATTCCAGGATTTGAGGTGACTGAATCAAACTCGCTTCTTCATCATGGATCCGAATCTTCTGACACTCATCAAACTTTCTCTGATTTCGGTGAGTTTATTTTCACATTTTTATGTCAGATTATTATTTAAAACGCACTCGAGTGTTAAGAGTGTCAGGGGAAATAAACGTGTGTGTGTGTGTGTGTGTGTGTGTGTGTGTGTGTGTGATGTTTAATGAGTTGCTTTAGCTCATAGTCAGCAGATTTCACACACAGAGACAGTGATGATGATCTGAAGTAGACTCAGTGTTCTGCTGTACAGTGAGAATATTTCTGACCCTTATTAACCCTGATTTATAATGTCCACTGCTTTCAAATCAATTGAACAGTTCATGTGATATTTCACAATTTATTTAAAATATATAATTAATAAATAGTAAATTGTTAGTAACTATAATATATTATGTATTTTTGTATTATTTGAGACAATATGACATGGCTGCACATCTGGAACATCTGTCTTATTGCAACACCAAAAAGATTGGAAAATAGTAAATTATTATTTTTAAGTAAAAATAAACATGAAGATTTTCTCTGTTGTTTAATAATTGATGCATCAAAGGGTTAAAGGACTTTCATCACTGAAAGCTGAAGCTCATCGAGTCATAATAGATGATATTAATGATCATCAGCTCATGTACGTTAGCACTTATTAGGTTACAAGAACAAACATTTTACAAGTGAAGTTTAAACGTAACGGCAGAATGAGGCGATTAGAGTATCAGGACAGCTGAGATATTACATGTCTGGAATTCTGAGGTTCACTATGAGCACTCAAACACTCCCACACACTCACACACACACACACTCATATAGACTCACAAATGCTCACTCACACGCTCACATACTCACAAACGCTCACACACGCTCACATACTCACAAACGCTCACACATGCTCACATACTCACAAACGCTCACACATGCTCACATACTCACACACGCTCACATACTCACAAATGCTCACACACACTCACAAACGCTCACATACTCACACACGCTCACATACTCACAAACGTTCACACACGCTCACATACTCACAAACGCTCACACACGCTCACACACTCACAAACGCTCACAAACGCTCAACACGCTCACACACGCTCACATACTCACAAACGCTCACACACGCTCACACACACACACACACACTCATATAGACTCACAAATGCTCACTCACACGCTCACATACTCACAAACGCTCACACACGCTCACATACTCACAAACGCTCACACATGCTCACATACTCACACACGCTCACACACGCTCACATACTCACACACGCTCACATACTCACAAATGCTCACACACACTCACACATGCTCACAAACGCTCACACACGCTCACATACTCACACACGCTCACATACTCACAAACGTTCACACACGCTCACATACTCACAAACGCTCACACACGCTCACACACTCACAAACACTCACACACGCTCACGCTCACAAACGCTCACACACGCTCACATACTCACAAACGCTCACACACGCTCACACACTCACAAACGCTCACACACGCTCACGCTCACACACGCTCACACACACTCACAAACACTCACACACGCTCACAACACGCTCACGCTCACAAACGCTCACACACGCTCACATGCTCACACACGCTCACACACGCTCACACACGCTCACATACTCACAAACGCTCACACACGCTCACATACTCACAAACGCTCACAAACGCTCACACACGCTCACATACTCACACACGCTCACATACTCACACACTCACACACGCCCACATACTCACACACGCTCACACACGCTCACATACTCACACACGCTCACATACTCACACACGCTCACATACTCACACACTCACACACGCTCACATACTCACACACGCTCACATACTCACACACGCTCACATACTCACAAACGCTCACACACGCTCACATACTCACAAACGCTCACAAACGCTCACACACGCTCACATACTCACACACGCTCACATACTCACACACTCACACACGCTCACATACTCACACACTCACACACGCCCACATACTCACACACGCTCACACACGCTCACATACTCACACACGCTCACATACTCACACACTCACACACGCTCACATACTCACACACGCTCACATACTCACAAACGCTCACACACGCTCACATACTCACACACGCTCACATACTCACACACGCTCACATACTCACAAACGCTCACACACGCTCACATACTCACAAACGCTCACACATGCTCACACGCTCACACACGCTCACATACTCACACACGCTCACACACGCTCACATACTCACACACGCTCACATACTCACAAACGCTCACACACGCTCACATACTCACACACGCTCACATACTCACACACGCTCACATACTCACACACTCACACATGCTCACATACTCACACACGCTCACACACTCACAAACGCTCACACACGCTCACATACTCACAAACGCTCACACACGCTCACATACTCACACACGCTCACACACGCTCACATACTCACACACTCACACACGCCCACATACTCACACACGCTCACACACGCTCACATACTCACACACGCTCACATACTCACACACTCACACACGCTCACATACTCACACACGCTCACATACTCACACACGCTCACATACTCACACACTCACACATGCTCACATACTCACACACGCTCACACACTCACAAACGCTCACACACGCTCACATACTCACAAACGCTCACACACGCTCACATACTCACACACGCTCACACACGCTCACATACTCACACACGCTCACAAACGCTCACATAGGCTCACATACACTTACATAGACTCACATACGCTCACATAGACTCACATAGGCAAGGCAAGGCAAGGCAAGTTTATTTATATAGCACATTTCATACACAATGGCAATTCAAAGTGCTTTACATAGAAGAAATTAAAATAATGAAAAGAAATAAGAATAATTAAAACAGTTTAGAAAAATAAAATAAAATACAGTACTTTTAAAAAATAAAAAAGAATATTTATTATAGATCTTTCTTTCAAAGGATTCCCTTAAGACTTAAATCTTTCAACCTTCTTTTAACCTTCAATCTTCTTACGACTTCCATCTATCAACTTTCCTTTAACTTTCTTTTCTCCCTCATTTACTCACACGTTGTTTTCACTTTCTTTAGCACTTTAGCACTGCGTTCACATTCTTTCTCAGACGAAAACTTTAATATCGTCATTTAAATACTGTTCTACTTTCAAACCCACATTAATCACTTTCACATTATCACCTTCTGAGTGGGCATTTATAGTTTCGGGCTAAATGCCCTGCTGACATAGGAGAAATTAAAATAATTAAAAGAAATAAGAATAATTAAAACAGTTTAGAAAAATAGAGTAAAATACAGTACAGTACAAACAGTCGGACGAACAGCGGCACAGTGCTCATTCAGTAAATGCACAGCTAAACAGAAGTGTTTTGAGTCTGGATTTGAATGTGACCACTGTAGGAGCACATCTGATCTCTTCTGGGAGCTGGTTCCAGCTGTGGCTGGCATAATAGCTAAAAGCAGACTCACCATGCTTAGAGTGAACCCTTGGTATTTCTAGCTGATATGATCCTAATGATCTGAGTGATCTGTTGGGTTTATATTCAGTGAGCATATCTGCAATGTATTGAGGTCCTAGGCCATTGAATGATTTATATACCAGTAATAATACTTTGAAATCAATCCTAAATCTAACTGGGAGCCAGTGTAAAGACCTGAGGACTGGTGTGATATGTTCATATTTTCTGGTTCTGCTCAGAATCCTGGCAGCAGCGTTCTGTATGAGCTGCAACTGTCTTATGGTCTTTTTGGGAAGGCCAGTGAGGAGTCCATTACAATAATCCACCCTGGTGATGATGAAAGCATGCACAAGTTTCTCTAAGTCTTGTCTGGAAACAAAGCATCTAATTCTTGCAATATTTTTCAGATGATAGTATGCTGATTTAGTTATTGCTTTGACATGACTACTGAAACTAAGGTCTGACTCTAGTGTCACACCAAGATTCCTGACTTGATGTTTAGTTGTTTTACCCCTAGAGTGAAGGTATGCGTTCACTTTGAGAACTTCATCTTTGTTTCCAAACGCAATAACTTCAGTTTTGTCTTTGTTTAATTGAAGAAAGTTTTGACACATCCAACTGTTGACTTCGTCAATGCATCGGCACAGGGAGTCAATGGGGCTGTAATCGTTAGGCGATAGGGCTAAGTACAGCTGTGTGTCGTCTGCATAGCTGTGGTAAGCAATTTGGTTATTTCTCATTATTTGGCTCATTGGGAGCATATACAGGTTGAACAGGAGTGGCGCAAGAATTGAGCCTTGAGGGACTCCGCATGTCATGGATGTCCACTCAGACTTATGGTCCCCTATACTCACATAATAACCTCTCCCATCTAAGTATGACCTGAACCATTTTAGGACTATCCCAGAAAGCCCCACCCAGTTTTCCAGCCTGTCAAGAAGTATGTTGTGATCGACAGTGTCAAATGCAGCACTGAGGTCGAGTAGTACCAGCACTGATAATTTGCCTGAATCAGTATTTAAGCGAATATCGTTTATTATCTTTATGAGCGCTGTCTCTGTGCTGTGATGCGGTCGGAAACCAGATTGAAAATTATCAAAGTATCCATTCGAGCTTAAGAATTTGTTCAGCTGATTGAAGACAACTTTTTCAATGATCTTGCCTATGAAAGGAAGATTTGAGATCGGTCTATAGTTGCTTAATATGGTCTTATCCAGATTGCTCTTTTTCAGGAGGGGCTTGACAACTGCAGTTTTCAGGGAGTTTGGAAAACTCCCAGAGAGAAGTGAGGCATTTACCACTTCTAGAAGATCTGCTTCTAAACTGTTTAGCACAATTTTGAAGAAAGATGTGGGAAGTGTGTCAAGGGCGCATGTTGATGTTTTAAGGTGTTGTACGGTTTCTTCCAAAATTTTGCCATCAATTTCTTTGAAGTCAGACATAGTAACTACTTTCTCAGGTGGTCTGATCTGTCTGACCTCAGTGCAACTCAAGGATGTGCTGATCACCTTTCTGATATTATTGATTTTCTCAGAGAAGAAAGAAGCAAACTCACTGCACTTGCTGTTTGAGAGCATTTCACTAGGAATCTGGCTTGGGGGGTTTGTCAGTCTCTCTACAGTAGCAAAAAGAGTGCGTGTGTTGTTTAAATTGCTGTTTATAATATTTGAGAAGAAAGTCTGTCTAGCTTTGCCTAGTTCCATATTGAAAGCATGCAGGCTGTCTTTGTAGATGTTATAATGGACTACAAGTTTTGTCTTCCGCCACATGCGCTCTGCTTTTCTGCATTGTCTTTTCATATTTTGCACTGCTGTTGAGTTTCTCCAAGGTGCTTTTTGTCTGCCACTCTTCTTCCTGACTTTAACAGGAGCAATATCATCAATTATATTTTTAACTTTTGAGTTAAAAGAATCAAGGAGAAAATCAACAGAGTCAGCAGATATGCTTGGTGTTAAGGATATAGCCTTCATAAATAGTACACTAGTGTTCTCATTTAAGCATCTCTTCTTGACAGACACAGATTTAGCTTCAGTGGCAGGAGAGATCAATATATCAAAGAAAATACAGAAATGATCAGACAGTGCTACATCCTTAATAAAAAAAAAAAACAAAAAAAAAAACACATACACTCACATAGACTCATATAGACTCACATATGTTCACATAGACTCACATACGTTCACATACGTTCACATACACTCACATACACTCACATACACTCACATACACTCACATAGACTCACATAGATTCACATGCTCACATAGACTCACATACACTCACATACACTCACCTAGCACACATAGACTCACATACGTTCACATACGCTCACATAGACTCATATAGACTCACATACACTCACATAAACTCATAGACTCACATATGTTCACATAGACTCACATAGACTCACATACACTCATATAGACTCGCATATGTTCACATAGACTCACATACGTTCACATACGCTCACATAGACTCGCATGCTCACATAGACTCACATACACTCACATAGACTCATATAGACTCACATATGTTCACATAGACTCACATATGTTCACATACGCTCACATAGACTCACATACGCTCTCATAGACTCACATAGACTCACATAGACTCACATGCTCACATAGACTCACATAGACTCACATATGCTCACATATGCTCACATACACTCACCTAGCACACATAGACTCACATAGACTCACACACGCTCACGCACGCTCAGAGCCAGAGTGTGTCATTGAGAAGGTTACAGCTTTTTCCCAGCATCCCTCAGTGATCCTCATCCTCATGATCCTGAGCTGCTAATGAATCAACACACTGAAATACAGGAGGAATCCTAATGGGAACGAGAGCAGTGTAGGGAGCCGCTCAGTGTGAGAGAAGCACAAAGACATGATGAAGATGAAGATGATGAAGTGTGTGTGTGTGTGTGTGTGTGTGTGTGTGTGTGTGTGTGTGTGTGTGTGTGTGTGAGCATCTCCTCGTCTGAAGTGTGACTGCATGTGGAAAGTTTAATGTGATTTGTTGTCATCAGGAGTCTCGTCTGAACAGCAGAAACATGTTCTTACAGTAGAAGCAGCCACACGCATCTGTTCTCCATCACTCACACTCGTGCTGTGTGTGTGTGTGTGTGTGTGTGTGTGTGTGTGTGTGTGTGTGTGTGTGTGTGTGTGTGTGTGAGAGATCACTGTCAGCGGCTCGATGGAGTGTGTGTGTGTGTGTGTGTGTGTGTGTGTGTGTGTGTGTGTGTGATCACTGTCAGCGGCTCGATGGAGTGTGTGTGTGTGTGTGTGTGTGTGTGTGTGTGTGTGTGAGATCACTGTCAGCGGCTCGATGGAGTGTGTGTGTGTGTGTGATCACTGTCAGCGGCTCGATGGTGTGTGTGTGTGTGATCACTGTCAGCGGCTCGATGGAGTGTGTGTGTGTGTGTGTGTGTGTGTGTGTGTGTGTGTGATCACTGTCAGCGGCTCGATGGAGTGTGTGTGTGTGTGTGTGTGTGTGTGTGTGATCACTGTCAGCGGCTCGATGGAGTGTGTGTGTGTGTGTGTGTGATCACTGTCAGCGGCTCGATGGAGTGTGTGTGTGTGTGTGTGTGTGTGTGTGTGATCACTGTCAGCGGCTCGATGGAGTGTGTGTGTGTGATCACTGTCAGCGGCTCGATGGAGTGTGTGTGTGTGTGTGTGTGTGTGTGTGTGTGATCACTGATGTGAAGCGCAGATGTCTTCAGTCGTGTTGTGGATTGAGACAGACAGTTGCACGAGTGATTTAGCAAACACACGCATGTGTTGTGAAAGAGAAACACACACACTCACAGGAGCTCGTGTGTATTCTCTCAGAGCGAGAAGATTATGAACTCTCTGGCTATAGTTACAGTCGTCATAATGACTCAGTTTCTGTGAGTGAAAGGACATCAGTGAGACTGACGATACTCATTGTTTGAAGGGAATTATCGTGTGTGTGTGTGTGTGTGTGAGAGTGACTGTGATGAAGAGTGACACGAGTGCTTGTGTGTGTGTGTGTGAGAGTGACTGTGATGAAGAGTGACACGAGTGCTGGTGTGTGTGTGTGTGTGTGAGAGAGCAGGTGCTCGTGTGAGAGTGACTATGATGAAGAGTGACACGAGCGCTGGTTTGTGTGTGTGTGTGTGTGTGTGTGTGTGTGTGTGTGTGTGTGTGTGTGTGTGTGTGTGTGTGTGTGTGTGCGTGCGTGCGTGCGTGCGTGCGTGTGTGTGTGTGAGAGAGCAGGTGCTCGTGTGAGAGTGACTATGATGAAGAGTGACACGAGCGCTGGTTTGTGTGTGTGTGTGTGTGTGTGTGTGTGTGTGTGTGTGTGTGTGTGTGTGTGTGTGTGAGAGAGAGAGACTCCCGTGTCCTGCTGTCACTATACCAACATTTCACTACCAATACTGGAGAAATGTCACTCCACAGCAGAAACTGTTTGAAAAAACAAATATGAAGAAAATTAAATAAGTTATAATTAATAATTATTATTAATGAAGTAAACAATGCATTCAAATATTAGTATGTAGCTTGATTGAAAAGGAGGTTCTCTGCGCTTCTGTGATCCACAACAATCCGGTGCAACCAAGGCAGGACAAAACAGAGCAGAAAAAAGGGAATCGCCGGTGCAGCACAGATGTCTCCTTGATAAAAAAATTGTTTTATTTAAGGTGCATAACAATGACTAACACTCTGATGAAGATGTAACTACATCGAATGATGAACACAATGATTCCATTGTTATGCACCTTAAATAAAAATAAAAATGTATCAAGGAGACATCTGTGCTGCACCGGCGATTCCCTTTTTTCTGATTAGTATGTAGCCTTTGGATACTGTATTTTCCAACGAAGTAAACATTGCTTTAAAAGTGACAATTTTGTTATAAAATAAAAAACTATTGAACAAGTGTCCGGTCTATTAGTGTGCATTTACACTCCAGGGGCCCTATCTCACTCCCAGCACAACTGACTCTGTACACGACGCATGTGTCATTCCTGTTTCTCACCCGACACACAGCGGACTCTTCCCTCCACAGACACACGTCGGTAAATTAGGGAATGAACTTGCGCTCCCGGGGGCGGTTCAGGGAAAAGAGGAGGCGTGTTCCGGCACAAACGTTCCCTGGTGCTATTATGCAGTTTCAGAAAACAATTCCTCCACTGACCAGGAGAAACCTCGTCTAAAGTCAGCGGCGTGTTCAGATGCTGTTTTAAGGGCGCATGCTTGGCCATAATGTAGCGTGTGCACAACACACACACACACACACACAGACACACACACACACTTTACTTCTCTCGTCTACACAATTGACATTTTTGCAAACCATACATTATTACAAGGAAAAATATTCCACACGAGGGAAATCATTGTTATGTCCATGAAGATATGGAAGAATAGGCATAAATCTAGCTTACACATTTACCCATATTATCATACGCCTGTTTAACCGAAGCTAATTTGTGTGTGTTTCTCCATCCCCAATGTCACTTCTCTGTGTTTTACGGCCCTGACGAGAACGTCGGTCTCCTCGGCTGTGAACC
>NC_138735.1:34711393-34718893 GCF_965113295.1 Leuciscus leuciscus
CTATAAACAACTATAAAAGATACATTTGGGCTTTCTCCGGCTCCCTGCACCGGGCGTAATGCGAAACCGGAAGTGTCTAAGCACACACTCGCTGATCCGAAATCCAAAATGGCGGCCACGTGCAACTAGCCTATTGCCGGAGTTTCTGAAGTTCGTGTAAAGACCCCACCCTCTTCTGAACGGAGGCGGAGCTAAAGCTCATTTGCATTTAAAGGGACACACATAAATGACACGGTTTTGCTCACACCCAAAAAGGGGCAAATTTGACAAGCTATAATAAATGACCTGGTATTTTGAGCTGAAATGTCACACACACATTCTGGAGACGCCAGAGATATATACATCTGGAGAAAAGAGGCATAATGTCACCTTTAAAATGAGTTTGCATGAGTGCGCATCATCAGGCTTTCACACTAATTGTGTGTAAATGAGTCTTGATGGTTCAGGACGCTGTGGTTTACATGGTTTACTCCAGTGTTACAGTGTTCCTCACAGTGTTCCTCTGATCCGGGATGACGGACAGACTTCAGGCCGATGATCCCTCAGGATTCAGAAGCTTCTCAGGGAAACTCCAGCGCTTCTGAACATTATCCCAGGCCTCGTCTGTGTCCGGCGCAGGAAACGCTATATTCAGCACAATAACACTTGAGTCCTCAAGGCGTGTGTGTGTGTGTGTGTGTGTGTGTGTGTGTTTGTGACAGACTCGTGCTCTACATTACTACACCTCGGCAGTCACATGACGTTTGCACTGAACACTAGTGCACATGTAATCAGGGTTAGGAAACACATGGACAAACACTGACTTTCTAAACCGCCCAGAGAGTAAGCGCTGGTGTGAGAGTGTAAACTCAGCATGAAAGGGAAGCTGGTCTTGTGTCCTGCCGTCCGTCTGATCCAGAGAAGCTGGTGTAGGCTTAGGCTGGTTTAGACTGGTCTGGACTGGTGTAGGCTGGTCTAGGCTGGTTTAGGCTGGTCTGGACTGGTTTAGGCTGGTCTTGGCTGGTGTAGGCTGGTCTAGGCTGGTTTAGACTGGTGTAGGCTTAGGCTGGTCTAGGTTTAGGCTGGTCTAGGCTGGTTTAGACTGGTCTAGGCTTGTTTAAACTGGTCTAGGCTGGTCTAGACTGGTGTAGGCTTAGGCTGGTCTAGACTGGTGTAGGCTGGTATAGGCTGGTTTAGACTGGTCTGGACTGGTTTAGACTGGTGTAGGCTTAGGCTGGTCTAGACTGGTGTAGGCTTAGGCTGGTTTAGACTGGTTTAGGCTGGTCTAGACTGGCTTAAGCTGGTCTAGACTGGTTTAGACTGGTCTAGGCTGGTCTAGACTGGTGTAGGCTTAGGCTGGTCTAGGCTTAGGCTGGTCTAGGCTGGTTTAGACTGGTCTAGACTGGTTTAGGCTGGTCTTGGCTGGTGTAGGCTTAGGCTGTTTTAGGCTGGTTTAGACTGGTTTAGGCTGGTCTAGACTGGTTTAGGCTGGTCTTGGCTGGTGTAGGCTAAGGCTGTTTTAGGCTGGTTTAGACTGGTCTAGGCTGGTGTAGACTAGTCTAGGCTGGTGTAGACTGGTCTAGGCTGGTTTAGACTGGTCTAGGCTGGTTTAGACTGGCTTAGGCTGGTCTAGACTGGTTTAGGCTGGTTTAGGCTGTTCTAGGCTGGTTTAGACTGGTCTAGGCTGGTTTAGGCTGGTTTAGACTGGCTTAGGCTGGTTTAGACTGGTCTAGGCTGGTTTAGACTGGTTTAGGCTGGTCTAGGCTGGTGTAGACTGGTCTAGACTGGTTTAGGCTGGTCTTGGCTGGTGTAGGCTAAGGCTGTTTTAGGCTGGTTTAGACTGGTCTAGGCTGGTGTAGACTAGTCTAGGCTGGTGTAGACTGGTCTAGGCTGGTTTAGACTGGTCTAGGCTGGTTTAGACTGGCTTAGGCTGGTCTAGACTGGTTTAGGCTGGTTTAGGCTGTTCTAGGCTGGTTTAGACTGGCTTAGGCTGGTCTAGACTGGTTTAGGCTGGTTTAGACTAGCTTAGGCTGTTCTAGGCTGGTCTAGGCGGGTTTAGACTGGCTTAGGCTGGTTTAGGCTGGTTTAGACTGGTCTAGGCTGGTTTAGACTGGTTTAGACTGGCTTAGGCTGGTTTAGGCTGGTCTAGATGGCGGAGCAGCATTAACATGCAGAACTGATGCTGTAGAGTAGAGTCTATATAATATGGTCTAGAGAATCTGCTGTCCGTCACTCATGATCACTGGAGCAAAGCATGAGATCCTGCTGAAGAATATATGAAGGACTTGGTGAGTTTGGTGTGAGTTTAAAATACAACCATGGTTGTAAATTGTTTAAAGTCAAGTCATTTATGCAATACAGCAGCTTCACAGTAATAAACTGAAAACATAACAGTAATGTTGCAAAGTTCATCGATTATGATTAAATTTCAGCTCTAGAGAAAATTATTCCGATTCATTCAGAAATGCAGTTCATAATAGTGTTTTCTTACTGGTTTATTTCATATATTTGATGTGTGTAAACATGGATTTGCTGATTTTTCTGCCATTAAATGAAAGTGAAATGCTTGTATAGAATCTCAGATGTGAAACTGAAACTGTGTGTTGTTCTGTCAGCAGTGAAGGCGCTGGTGGCGAGAGGCTTATCAGGTGAGTGTGGTGTCTCAGGTGTGTGTGTGTGTGTGTGTGTGTGTGTGTGTGTGTGTGTGTGTGTGTGTGTGTGTGTGTGTGTGTGTGTGTGTGTGTGTGTGTGTGTGTGTGTGTGTGTGTGTGTGTGTGTTGGACTGACACGTGTCTCTTCACACACAGACGACGCTGACCCGCCCGTCACACACACGCTGCGGATCCACTGTAACCAGAGTCTTCTTCTGCTGGAGATGGAGAGATGTGGAGAGAGATTCACTGCAGACATGAAGCAGATCCATCCAGACGACAGATGCAACCTCACACACTTCATCAGGTGAACATCTGTGTGTGTGTGTGTGTGTGTGTGTGTGTGTGTGTGTGTGTGTGAGAGAGAGAGCTCTCGCTCATGTCAGTGGATCAGGAGACGATGACCTGTGTGTGTGTGTGTGTGTGTGTGTGTGTGTGTGTGTGTGTGTGTGTGAGAGAAAGCTCTCGCTCATGTCAGTGGATCAGGAGACGATGACCTGTGTGTGTGTGTGTGTGTGTGTGTGTGTGTGTGTGTGTGTGTGTGCGTGTGTGTGTGTGTGTGAGAGAGAGCTCTCGCTCATGTCAGTGGATCAGGAGACGATGACCTGTGTGTGTGTGTGTGTGTGTGTGTGTGTGTGTGTGTGTGTGTGTGTGTGTGTGTGTGTGTGTGTGTGTGTGTGTGTGTGTGTGTGTGTGTGTGTGTGTGTGTGTGTGTGAGAGAGAGCTCTCGCTCATGTCAGTGGATCAGGAGACGATGACCTGTGTGTGTGTGTGTGTGTGTGTGTGTGTGTGTGTGTGTGTGTGTGTGTGTGTGTGTGTGTGTGAGAGAAAGCTCTCCCTCATGTCAGTGGATCAGGAGACGATGACCTGTGTGTGTGTGTGTGTGTGTGTGTGTGTGTGTGTGTGTGTGTGTGTGTGTGTGTGTGTGTGTGTGTGTGTGCACAGCTGCTCATGACCAGACGGATCTCATGTTTCAGTATAAGTGAAGAATATTCATTTATAATAAATCTTAAGCTCTAGATTCACATATTTGATGCGCATAAACGTTGTGTTTCTGGTGTTTAATGAATCAGTCGATCAGCGTTATCTCTCCACATTTATACAGTTCTGATGGTTCACAGAAACTTCACTGCTAATAACAAATAACAGAATCAATGATGCAAACGTCATCAAATGTGAAATAAATGTAAGTTTAGCTGTGAAGCATCTCTACAGAAGACAGAGTGATTATTCCTTTAATACTGAACAGTGTCTTTTAAACAATTAAGTTCTGTTTGTCTCTGCTAACAGGGAACATTCTCTCAAAGTTATGATCAAACACTCTTCCAGTAACATTAATAGAACGTTTGATCAGTTATCTGGTCTTTAATAATGTTCTCAAAACAATATTTATACATCATTCATAGAGCGTTCAGAAACGTTTTAGTTGGATGTTCAACGTTTTTCAATGTTACCACTTGTTTCAGAACATTCAGAGAACATTATAAAGTAACATTCACAAAGTTTGAAGAATGATACAATGTAACGTTTCCTGAACGTTCATATAACCAAGAAAAAACTATGTTTTTGAGGTTTTTTGAACATTCAGAGAACATTGAGAAATAACCTTTTAATTTTAGCATCAGGTCACATTAATCCTGCTGATAATAATAGTCAGATATGAATGAGAGACTGAACGTTCGCTGACCCGCTGGACTGGCCATTAGCGGGTCATAACACGACTCCAATTACTGAATGTGTGTGTGTGTGTCCGGACCTCAGTCCTTGAGGACCAATCCCGGCTCAGACACATCCATTCATTTGCATACCAATCACAGGAAACCTCTTTAACTTCATTTATTAAGTCGTGGAGGTCATTTTCCCACAGACTCGTGTGTGTGTGTGTGTGTGTGTGTGTGTGTGTGTGTGTGTGTGTGTGTGTGTGTGTGTGTGTGTTCTGTTCGATCTCAGTGTTGGAGATTCATCGGCTCAATCGTCTCACACACTCCTCAAGATCAGCAGATCATCTTTATCTAGAGTCTGCTTCAGCTTTCTCCATGATAACATCAGCAGATGAACAGTGTGTGTGTGTGTGTGTGTGTGTGTGTGTGTGTGTGTGTGTGTGTGTGTGTGTGTGTGTGTTTTCGCTTCAGCTTCTGTCCCTGATGAACGAATGATACGATCACATGACCAATAAAAATTTAGTGAGGACGTACTAATGGGCTCCACAGACACAATCACTCACACTCTCTAACTCACACACACACACACACACACACACACACACATTCAGTTTCCATGTTCTTTATGCCAGTATTAGTTTTGTGTTTTCATTGGTCGATCAGGAGTTTAGTGTGAGGAAGAGCGTCTGCGTATTATGATATAAATTATGTCGTTGAAAAGGGAACGAGCGCTGCGTGTTTATTAGTGTAATAAAGCGCGGAGCTCGTGTGTGTGTGTGTGTGATTGACAGATTCGTTTAAAAAGCTCTGTGTCTCTGACTGCCTTCCTGAAGGAAATTACTGATCCACTGATTAACATTAAAAGAAAAGAGCTGCTTTTCTCCATGATATCAGTAATAACGTGTGTTCTGTCAGGACCACTATGGTCAGATATGATTGACAGTTAGCATACAGTTAGGATTGGCGGTCTGGTTCTGTTCTGGCCAGCCTAGCATGGATCAGAGCCGGAGAGCAGCAATAACCCACCTCAGGGTAAACAGAACACAACCAACATAAATTTATTGCAGATATCAATTAATTTTAATGTACAACATGTTTAGAGAATTTTAGTCTGATTCAGAGGGAATGCCAAATCCTGACGGAGACAGGTGGAGCTGGCGAGGGAGGAGGGCAATCCTGACGGAGACAGGCGGAGCTGGGGAGGGAGGAGGGCAATCCTGACGGAGACAGGCGGAGCTGGGGAGGGAGGAGGGCAATCCTGACGGAGACAGGCGGAGCTGGCGAGGGAGGAGGGCAATTCTGACGGAGACAGGCGGAGCTGGGGAGGGAGGAGGGCAATCCTGACGGAGACAGGCGGAGCTGGCGAGGGAGGAGGGCAATTCTGACGGAGACAGGCGGAGCTGGGGAGGGAGGAGGGCAATCCTGACGGAGACAGGCGGAGCTGGCGAGGGAGGAGGGCAATCCTGACGGAGACAGGCGGAGCTGGGGAGGGAGGAGGGCAATCCTGACGGAGACAGGCGGAGCTGGCGAGGGAGGAGGGCAATCCTGACGGAGACAGGCGGAGCTGGGGAGGGAGGAGGGTAATCCTGACGGAGACAGGCGGAGCTGGGGAGGGAGGAGGGCAATCCTGACGGAGACAGGCGGAGCTGGCGAGGGAGGAGGGCAATCCTGACGGAGACAGGCGGAGCTGGGGAGGGAGGAGGGTAATCCTGACGGAGACAGGTGGAGCTGGGGAGGGAGGAGGGCAATCCTGACGGAGACAGGCGGAGCTGGGGAGGGAGGAGGGCAATCCTGACGGAGACAGGCGGAGCTGGGGAGGGAGGAGGGCAATCCTGACGGAGACAGGCGGAGCTGGCGAGGGAGGAGGGCAATCCTGACGGAGACAGGCGGAGCTGGGGAGGGAGGAGGGCAATCCTGACGGAGACAGGCGGAGCTGGCGAGGGAGGAGGGCAATCCTGACTGAGACAGGCGGAGCTGGGGAGGGAGGAGGGTAATCCTGACGGAGACAGGCGGAGCTGGGGAGGGAGGAGGGTAATCCTGACGGAGACAGGCGGAGTTGGCGAGGGAGGAGGGCAATCCTGACGGAGACAGGCGGAGCTGGGGAGAGAGGAGGGCAATCCTGACGGAGACAGGCGGAGCTGGGGAGGGAGGAGGGCAATCCTGACGGAGACAGGCGGAGCTGGGGAGGGAGGAGGGCAGTCAATACGGAGACAGGCGGAGCTGGGGAGGGAGGAGGCGGGTAATCCTGACGGAGACAGGCGGAGCTGGGGAGGGAGGAGGGTAATCCTGACGGAGACAGGCGGAGCTGGGGAGAGAGGAGGGCAATCCTTACGGAGACAGGCGGAGCTGGGGAGGGAGGAGGCGGGTAATCCTGACGGAGACAGGCAGAGCTGGGGAGGGAGGAGGGTAATCCTGACGGAGACAGGCGGAGCTGGGGAGGGGGAGGGTAATGCTGACGGAGACAGGTGGAGCTGGGGAGGGGGAGGGTAATCCTGACGGAGACAGGTGGAGCTGGGGAGGGAGGAGGGTAATCCTGACGGAGACAGGCGGAGCTGGGAAGGTAGGAGGGTAATCCTGACGGAGACAGGCGGAGCTGGGGAGGGGAGGGTAATCCTGACGGAGACAGGCGGAGCTGGGGAGGGAGGAGGGTAATCCTGACGGAGACAGGCGGAGCTGGGTAGGGGGAGGGTAATCCTGACGGAGACAGGTGGAGCTGGGGAGGGTAATGTAGTGTAGAAACACTACAGCTGCTGATAATCCTTAAGGAGTTTATATATGAGTACAGTGATAGAGTCGTATTCCTACAGGTCGAGGATCAGCTGAGAGTCACTGACGCTACGCTTGATATTCTGGTTTCCTCCGTGATATCAGTGTAACGAGCGTCTCCTCCGTGATATCAGTGTAACGTGCGTCTCCTCTGTGATATCAGTGTAACGAGCGTCTCCTCCGAGATATCAGTGTAACGTGTGTCTTCTGTCTCTCCTCAGGGAGTATCACATGTTCTCCTCCTGCACGGAGGCGAACGCCATACGCATCGGCTGCTTCTGGCCGAACCCGCTGGTCGAGCACTTCATCATCGGAGTCCACCAGCACTTCTTCTCCAACTGCAGCCTGGACCAGCCGGTGCTCCTGGACCCGCCCGAACACACACTCACCCTCCTCATCCTCGTCCCAGTCTTCCTCACGCTGGCCATGGTGGCGCTGGTGGT
>NC_138735.1:34723893-34736393 GCF_965113295.1 Leuciscus leuciscus
CGTTCTCGTGTGAATCAGTCGTCCTCGTGTGAGTCAGTCGTTCTCGTGTGAGTCAGTCATTCACGTGTGAGTCAGTCGTTCTCGTGTGAATCAGTCGTTCTCGTGTGAATCAGTCGTTCTCGTGTGAGTCAGTCGTTCTTGTGTCAGTCGTTCTCGTGTGAGTCAGTCGTTCTCGTGTGAGTCAGTCGTGTGAGTCAGTCGTTCTCGTGTGAGTCAGTCGTGTGAGTCAGTCGTTCTCGTGTGAGTCAGTCGTGTGAGTCAGTCGTTCTCGTGTGAGTCAGTCATTCTCGTGTGAGTCAGTCGTTCTCGTGTGAGTCAGTCGTTCTCGTGTGAGTCAGTCACGTGTGAATCAGTCGTTCTCGTGTGAATCAGTCGTTCTCGTGTGAGTCAGTCGTTCTCGTGTGAGTCAGTCGTTCTCGTGTGAGTCAGTCGTTCTCGTGTGAATCAGTCGTTCTCGTGTGAGTCAGTCGTTCTCGTGTGAGTCAGTCGTTCTCGTGTGAGTCAGTCGTGTGAGTCAGTCGTTCTCGTGTGAATCAGTCGTTCTCGTGTGAGTCAGTCGTTCTCGTGTGAGTCAGTCGTTCACGTGTGAGTCAGTCGTTCTCGTGTGAGTCAGTCGTTCTCGTGTGAATCAGTCGTTCTCGTGTGAATCAGTCGTTCTCGTGTGAGTCAGTCGTTCTCGTGTGAGTCAGTCGTGTGAGTCAGTCGTTCTCGTGTGAGTCAGTCGTTCTCGTGTGAGTCAGTCGTGTGAGTCAGTCGTCCTCGTGTGAGTCAGTCGTCCTCGTGTGAGTCAGTCGTTCTCGTGTGAGTCAGTCGTGTGAGTCAGTCGTTCTCGTGTGAATCAGTCGTCCTCGTGTGAGTCAGTCGTTCTCGTGTGAATCAGTCGTTCACGTGTGAGTCAGTCGTTCTCGTGTGAGTCAGTCGTTCTCGTGTGAATCAGTCGTTCTCGTGTGAATCAGTCGTTCTCGTGTGAGTCAGTCGTTCTTGTGTGAGTCAGTCGTGTGAGTCAGTCGTTCTCGTGTGAGTCAGTCGTTCTCGTGTGAGTCAGTCATGTGAGTCAGTCGTTCTCGTGTGAGTCAGTCGTGTGAGTCAGTCGTGTGAGTCAGTCGTTCTCGTGTGAGTCAGTCGTTCTCGTGTGAGTCAGTCGTGTGAGTCAGTCGTTCTCGTGTGAGTCAGTCGTTCTCGTGTGAGTCAGCCACGTGTGAATCAGTCGTTCTCGTGTGAATCAGTCGTTCTCGTGTGAGTCAGTCGTTCTCGTGTGAGTCAGTCGTTCTCGTGTGAATCAGTCGTTCTCGTGTGAGTCAGTCGTTCTCGTGTGAGTCAGTCACGTGTGAATCAGTCGTGTGAGTCAGTCGTTCTCGTGTGAGTCAGTCGTTCTCGTGTGAGTCAGTCGTTCTCGTGTGAGTCAGTCGTTCTCGTGTGAGTCAGTCGTTCTCGTGTGAGTCAGTCACGTGTGAATCAGTCGTTCTCGTGTGAGTCAGTCGTTCTCGTGTGAGTCAGTCGTTCTCGTGTGAGTCAGTCGTTCTCGTGTGAATCAGTCGTTCTCGTGTGAGTCAGTCGTTCTCGTGTGAATCAGTCGTTCTCGTGTGAGTCAGTCGTTCTCGTGTGAGTCAGTCGTTCTCGTGTGAGTCAGTCGTTCTCGTGTGAGTCAGTCGCGTGTGAATCAGTCGTTCTCGTGTGAGTCAGTCGTTCTCTTGTGAGTTAGTCGTGTGAGTCAGTCGTTCTCGTGTGAATCAGTCGTTCTCGTGTGAGTCAGTCGTTCTCGTGTGAGTCAGTCGTTCACGTGTGAGTCAGTCGTTCTCGTGTGAATCAGTCGTTCTCGTGTGAGTCAGTCGTTCTCGTGTGAATCAGTCGTTCTCGTGTGAGTCAGTCGTGTGAGTCAGTCGTGTGAGTCAGTCGTGTGAGTCAGTCGTTCTCGTGTGAGTCAGTCGTGTGAGTCAGTCGTTCTCGTGTGAGTCAGTCGTTCTCGTGTGACTCAGTCACGTGTGAATCAGTCGTTCTCGTGTGAGTCAGTCGTTCTCGTGTGAGTCAGTCGTGTTCTCGTGTGAGTCAGTCGTGTTCTCGTGTGAGTCAGTCGCGTGTGAATCAGTCGTTCTCGTGTGAGTCAGTCGTTCTCGTGTGAGTCAGTCGTTCTCGTGTGAGTCAGTCACGTGTGAATCAGTCGTTCTCGTGTGAGTCAGTCGTTCTCGTGTGAGTCAGTCGTTCTCGTGTGAGTCAGTCGTTCTCGTGTGAATCAGTCGTTCTCGTGTGAGTCAGTCGTTCTCGTGTGAGTCAGTCGTTCTCGTGTGAATCAGTCGTTCTCGTGTGAGTCAGTCGTTCTCGTGTGAGTCAGTCGTTCTCGTGTGAGTCAGTCGCGTGTGAATCAGTCGTTCTCGTGTGAGTCAGTCGTTCTCTTGTGAGTTAGTCGTGTGAGTCAGTCGTTCTCGTGTGAATCAGTCGTTCTCGTGTGAGTCAGTCGTTCTCGTGTGAGTCAGTCGTTCACGTGTGAGTCAGTCGTTCTCGTGTGAATCAGTCGTTCTCGTGTGAGTCAGTCGTTCTCGTGTGAATCAGTCGTTCTCGTGTGAGTCAGTCGTGTGAGTCAGTCGTGTGAGTCAGTCGTTCTCGTGTGAGTCAGTCGTGTGAGTCAGTCGTTCTCGTGTGAGTCAGTCGTTCTCGTGTGACTCAGTCACGTGTGAATCAGTCGTTCTCGTGTGAGTCAGTCGTTCTCGTGTGAGTCAGTCGTGTTCTCGTGTGAGTCAGTCGTGTTCTCGTGTGAGTCAGTCGCGTGTGAATCAGTCGTTCTCGTGAGAGTCAGTCGTGTTCTCGTGTGAGTCAGTCGTGTTCTCGTGTGAGTCAGTCGTGTTCTCGTGTGAGTCAGTCGCGTGTGAATCAGTCGTTCTCGTGTGAGTCAGTCGTTGTCTCTGTCCCAGGTTTGTTTATATCAGTCTTTCCTGGGAACGATCCTCATAAACACACGGTGTGACGCAGAAGACTCGATCGTCAGACTGTGATTCTGTGAGTAGCGTCTCCTCGAAAGCGACGCTTGTCTATAGAGCATTGATAGATATAAAGATAATAGATATAAAGCATTGATCTGAAGAGTGTGTGTGTTTTATTGAGTGTATCTGAACACTGCAGATGTAAACATCATCGCTGTCCCAGAGATACACCCACAGATGACCCTGTTTCTGAGAGGAATGATGTTCCTGTGTGTGTGTGTGTGTGTGTGTGTGTGTGTGTGTGTGTGTGTGTGTTTCATCCGCACTGTGAGAAACACTGCCAGAGAAATGCAGCTCTGATCAATCAAAGTGTTTGAGATGAAATGGGAACATCTGAGGCTGAAGAGAAACACACATCAGAGCAAACACTGCGCCTCTTTATATCACAAACTACAGCAGCTCTGACATGATAGAGATGTATGCGCTTTATTATGACAATATTTGATGACCAAAACAATGATTGTTAGTTTTCTTTAATATTTCTGCTGTTTCATGCTTTAGTTTAACTTGTTCACTGACTGTCGGCTCTGTTTTCGATCAGATCTGAATGTAAATGTTAGTAATTTATGAATGTTTGTAATGTTGGTCTCTGTAAAGAAGACACTGACAGCACTGAAATGAAAGTGTACAAAGGTTATAGAAGTTTAAGTTTACTGTAAAACAAACTGAACTAAACGTTTTATATTTTATATGAAATGTTTTACAAAATAATTTGGCCTACAAGGTTGCTATAAAATCAGAGGCGTGTGTGTAATGTGTGGTTTTAAAGCTTTTAAAGTACCAATTTCAAAACAGTTTTCACAGAAAGAATTTAGATTTTCCATTGATATCTAATTAATGATGATTACTCAAATATGTGATAAAAAAACAGCTATGAAATGTTGCTTCGAGTGACACTGACGGTGAGTTTTGCTGTACGGCTCACTGTGACAACATGCCCCACTGTTGCTTTGTGCAGTCAGTATTTTAAGGTTTGTGTTTATAGATAAACTGGTTATCAAAATGAAACCCAGAGAAATATTCACTGGCGGGAGTGATGACTGTGACAACTAGCCCCGGTGTTCATGTTCTCAGTTCAAGCCTTCAGAAATCACTCATATATGACAGGGAATAATATTATCCTTTCCAAACGTGTTCATTAATATGCGCAGAGACTAATTTATTCCTCCATCTGTTCATCATGCGCCAGTTTCTGTGCGATCAGGAGGAACACACACGCATTATATAATCACTTTCAGTCTGTTTGGAGTTTTTCCAGTCCAATTGTTTAAATATTTCCTGGCAACATTTAATAATGTTGGGAACGTTTGGAAAAACGAGCATTCAAAGGAGATGGAGTATCTTCATCCCGATCAGTGAGCGACTACAGGAAGTGACATCACTGCACTTCCTGTCAGCTTCTCCCTGCCCTCCTGAGTCACAGATCCTGATATTAATATTGATTCAAAAGGAACTGCATGAATTAATGAATCAAATGAAATCTCAGCTCGTTACTGTGATTGTGTGGGACACAGAGGTCAGAGGTCATTCGCATCAGAGTCTCTGACCTCCAAACATCTTTCCTTATAGAGCAAGTCAGTCTGACATGAGGAAGATCTTCATGTTCCCTAAACAAACATCATCATCATCATCATCATCTGAATATATCAGACGCAATATTAGCTCTGCCACATAAGAAAAAAACACACTTTTGTAAATCATCATTATGACATAAAGAGTAATCTTATCTCATAATTTCAACTTTTTAACATTTAATCAGATTTAGTCATAATGTTGACTTTATCTCATAATTTTGACTATGCCATAATCTTGCCTTTTTTTAGTGTGGCAGAAATGGACTTTGATGATTTATTCAGGAATATTGCAGATAGTTTCCTCTCTGATTGTGGAACATTATGTCTTAACATGTGAAACTGCAGAACATTATATATAGTCTGTAAACCTCGAGGCCGTTTCGTGTGTTTTCCACTGCAGTCTAATGTCTAAATAAATAAATAACACACACTCTTTGGGGACGTTCTCTTCTTGTGAGAATGTCTTTGCTTCTCCACAGAGACACGAGCGTCTGAGATCTGAAGCGCAGAAGATCCTCACTGGAAATAAAAATGTTAATGTAAAATGTATAAAAAATGTAAAAAGTGTGTGTGTGTGTGTGTGTGTGTGTTGGTCGAACACTGACGCCTCGTCCTGCAGGATCTGTCAGGATCACACACTCTTCCCTGCAGACCTTCAGCTTCTGTTTAAAACACTCAGCGGTTCCATTAGAACTTCAGTCCGGATTCTTCTGTCCTGGGAAAGTTCAAAGCCTCACACACACACACACACACACACAGATCAGATCAGCGTTTCCCATGAGCCTCCACTGCTGGCTGCAAAAGTGACCTCTGAGTTTATCTGATCTACAGTCGAGAAGCCAAGTGTGTGTGTGAGTGCGTGTGTGTGTGTGTGTGTGTGTGTGTGTGTGTGTGTGTGTGTGTGTGTGTGTGCGTGTGCGTGTGTGTGTGTGCGTACGTGTGCGTGTGCGTGTGCGTGTGTGTGTGTGTGTGTGTGTGCGTGTGTGTGTGTGTGTGTGTGTGTGTGTGTGTGCGTGTGTGTGTGTGTGTGTGCGTACGTGTGCGTGTGCGAGTGCGTGTGTGTGTGTGTGTGTGTGTGTGTGTGTGTGCGTGTGTACCAGAGCATCAGGATATTTTTTCTCAATAACAGTAATATATATATATATGAGAGTTTGTGAATGTGCATCAGAATTATTATAAGTTTCAAAGTTAAATTTCTCTACAAATAAAAGAAGGGAATCATTCTCTCTTCTCTTCGACAGATTAATGAATGAGATTAGCTGTAAATAAAGGCGTTTCTAAATCGTCTTGTCCTCGACCAACACGTCACTGCTTTCTGGGTTCTGGGTGAATAGTCACTTCAAACATCTCAGTGTCATTGAATCATCTACAATATATTAATTTATTGTATAGAAAGATGCAAACGGTGAGAGCCTCTGCAGAGACTGTTGAACTGCTGAAACAACAGATGTTGAAGATGAAGACAGACAGTGTTGTGTTTGATTAGGTTAGTGACTCTCTCACATGATGAAGAACTGAAGTCAGTGGAGAGAAAAGATCCAGCTTGATCTGGTGAATCACATTCAGGCTTTTATAAATGCCACAGAAATATGACATACAATGTTTGTTTTAATGACTATCACAAGACTGAGTTTTCATTGTTCTGAAATGTCTTTAAACTGACCTTTGACCCTGTAAACACAGTGCGTGTGTGCGGACACAGAACGCACAGCTCTCTCTCTCGGGAAACAGGGAGTTATCTGGGAATCAGCAGCTGGATTTCCCATGGAGAAACTAGTGCATCTGATCTGGGGCCCGACGGGTCGAACCCAAACAGCAACACACAACTTCCTATAACCACTGAAGAAACACGTGAGGCAGAGCGATGGAGCGAACGCCGCAGACGAACTGCTCTGAAACGCTGAGTGAGCAAACAAACACTCTCATTAGACCCCAGCAAATCACTGCAACACTCACATCCACTCATGCTGGCAAATCGAATGCTTGATACGATTAAAAAGAAACATGTCCGACTCGCTCACCTTTCACTGCTCTTCTCTTACTGTTTCTCTTATTGTTTTCTATGTAAATGTAATATTTAAGTAGCTAAACTGAAATCAGCATTCTGGACATCAAGAGCCAACATATATAAAAATGCGATGCATATCAAATCAGTAAATCATATAATTCCCAGGCCTGGTAATGAGAGTTTGATCTACAGAAGAGTTTATCTACTGCTCTGTACTTTCACAGATCTCAGCTGTGATGTTGTGGATTCTCTCTTCCCTTATGAAAAAAAAGTATACTTCAAGTTCATTTTATGAAGTATACTTGAGTAATGTTCAAGTATATTTTTAAGTATACTTTATGTAGTAAGTATACTAATGTCAATATGTACTAGTAGTAAACTTGTAAGTGTACTATTTTAATACCGCTTGGGACTAAATTGGCCCACTTGAAGTATATAAAAGTATATGTTTAAGTGTACTATAAGTGTAACAGTAGTAAACTTTAAGTGCACAACTAGTTCATAATTATGTTTCTCATTTGTACTGCAAGTGAACTTATGAGTATACTAGTAGTTTACTATTTTAATACTTGTAGCAACTTTGAAGTATACTCTCAGTAAACTACTAGTTTAGTAGTTTTATACTACAAGTTTTCTTTAAGTGAACTTAACATTATACTTATAGTTTACTATTCATATACAATTTTTGCAGTTGCAGTAGGCCTATACTACTAAATGTTATTTTTTTATACTTGAAAAATACCTTTAACTCTACTTTAATTTTAAAAACATTTTATTAGCTTCATGCATCCTTTTTTATCAACACTTGAATGTCAGTAAGTTTCATAAAGGCAACATTTTAAACAAAATAGTTGAGAAAATCACATTTTTGTCAAAGACTACGCCTTGAATGCAGAATCCCTGACAACATTCAAAAGACAGCTGAAAACCCATCTCTTCCGTGAGCACTTAACCTTATAAAAAAAAAAAATAATAATAATAATAATAATAAAAAACACTTCCTTTCCCTTGAAACATCACTTATCAGGCTTATGCTACTCTGAATAATACCTGAACTTCGTATTTTGAGCACTTCTTGCGTTGTTGTTGTTTTTGCCTCTTCATGATGACTCGCTTAAATTAGTCCTAATTTGTAAGTCGCTTTGGATAAAAGCGTCTGCTAAATGACTAAATGTAAATGTAAATGTGATCAGATCCAGACCGATGATCAAAACACAGGTGGAGTAGATCGAGTCCAACAGCCCCAAAGCTTCACAGTCGTTTTCTCTTCATGGGTTAGGCCTACGCTTCATTTCATTTGGAAACATTAAGCAGTTTTGATTTACAAGCTGTTTAATGTTTGATATTACATTATTTTACATTTGAGTGAGCAATCTTCTATCACTTGTTTCAGCTTTTTCTTCTCCTGTGTTTTGATCCAGAGATTTTGTACTAGAAGATGTGTCATAGCGCCCCCTACCGTATACCAGTGAAAACATGGATAGCTGGAAAATTCAGTCAATGGTGGAGAAAAGTTAAATTAAAGTAAATATGTACACTACCAGTGGACTAGCCTACACAAAAATCTGTTTTATATCAATATTTTAATCAATATTTTCAAACAAAGTTTCATAAGACTGTATATGAAAAACGATGTAAAAAAAAGTATATTTAATAGGCTACTCGATCAAAAGAGTTAACACAACTACAAGCCAAGTATACTTTGAATAATTCAAATTTTAAGTATATCTCGATCAAAAGATTGAGTACAAGTATAGGCCAAATATACTTAGACTTTTCTGTCAGTATAAGTCAAGTATACTTAAATGCAATTTGAAGTATATTTCTGAGAAGTACATAAAGTATATTTCTGAGAAGTATATAAAAAGTAGACTGAAAGTATACTTTCTTATTTTTAGTTTAAAAGAAGTATACTAATAGAACACTTGAATAAACTTCTTTTTCGTAAGGGTTGCCATCTTTGATTTGACATATTCAGATTCACTTACTTACTAAAATGAGTTTAAAGTCACCATGAAATCAAAACAGCCAATTCTTGTTGTTTTTTTATGGAATATTGGAGCATTTATTCTAAATGATTTATCATTATTGTGATCGGTGCACGTCATTATTGTGTGAAATTCATGTTCCTGGTAATCTTGAATCAGAATATCTTCCCCTCCCTCTTCATCTCTTCTCTGATGATGAGGGCATTACATGTACATTTAATCATTTAGCAGACGCTTTTATCCAAAACGATGCACCACAAGACGCCGTTCACTTGCAGAACTCAAGCTTCTGGAGACACATACTGTAGATCTGTAGTAGTGAGTTTAGGTATAGAGGAGCAGAGCCAGTGTTGTTCTGCAGGAAAACATCAGTGGCTTGAGTTTGATGCAAGCGGCTGTTGGGAACCAGGTTTATCAGGAGAGGAGTGACGTGTGTCTCTTCTGCTCGATACAGACACTCTTACTGCAGCATCTGGACAATTTGCAGAGGTTTGACTGATGCTGGAAGGAGAGAGCATTACAATAGTCCAGTCTGGATAGATCAAGAGCTTGAGTTGAAGGTGATGGTCCTTCATCCAGCAGGAAAGTCAGAAGCCGTCCAGCTACCGTCGGATTATCCAGGTGGAATGAGAGGTAGAGTTGTGTGTCATCAGTGTAGCAGTTATGGGAAAACCATGTTTTTGAATGACAGATCCCAGTGATGACATGTAGATGGAGAAGAAAAGCGGTCCCAGCACTGAGCCTTGAGGCACTCCAGTAGCTAGATGATAACAGTGATGGTAAAACCCATGTTTCTGAATGACAGATCCTAGTAATGTCATGTAGATGAAGAAGAAAAGCGGTCCTAGCACTGAGGCACTCCAGTAGCTAGATGATAACAGTGATGGTAAAACCCATGTTTCTGAATGACAGATCTAGTGATGTCATGTAGATGGAGAAGAGAAGCGGTCCCAGCACTGAGCCCTGAGGCACTCCAGTAGCTAGATGATAACAGTGATGAGAAAACCATGTTTTTGAATGACAGATCCTAGTGATGACATGTAGCTGGAGAAGCAAAGTGGTCCCAGCACTGAGCCCTGAGGCACTCCAGTAGCTAGATGATAACAGTGATGGGAAACCCATGTTTTTGAATGACAGATCCTAGTGATGACATGTAGCTGGAGAAGAAAAGTGGTCCCAGCACTGAGCCCTGAGGCACTCCAGTAGCTAGATGATAACAGTGATGGGAAAACCATGTTTTTGAATGACAGATCCTAGTGATGACATGTAGCTGGAGAAGAAAAGTGGTCCCAGCACTGAGCCCTGAGGCACTCCAGTAGCTAGATGATAACAGTGATGGGAAAACCATGTTTTTGAATGACAGATCCCAGTGATGACATGTAGATGGAGAAGAAAAGCGGTCCCAGCACTGAGCCCTGAGGCACTCCAGTAGCTAGATGATAACAGTGATGGGAAAACCCATGTTTCTGAATGACAGATCCTAGTGATGTCATGTAGATGAAGAAGAAAAGCGGTCCTAGCACTGAGCCCTGAGGCACTCCAGTAGCTAGATGATAACAGTGATGGTAAAACCCATGTTTCTGAATGACAGATCTAGTGATGTCATGTAGATGGAGAAGAGAAGCGGTCCCAGCACTGAGCCCTGAGGCACTCCAGTAGCTAGATGATAACAGTGATGGTAAAACCCATGTTTCTGAATGACAGATCTAGTGATGTCATGTAGATGGAGAAGAGAAGCGGTCCCAGCACTGAGCCCTGAGGCACTCCAGTAGCTAGATGATAACAGTGATGGGAAAACCCATGTTTCTGAATGACAGATCCTAGTGATGGCATGTAGATGGAGAAGAGAAGCGGCTGCTGAAGCACTGAAGCACACTAGTATCTAAATGTTGGTCTTAGACACCTCACTCCTCCAAGACACCCTGAAGGACCTGCTAAGAGGGAAGACTTGAACCACTGGAGTGCCATTCCTGAGATCCCCTCCATCATGAATGTTGACAAAAGGATCTGGTGATTAACTGAGTCAAATGCAGCAAATGAGAACTGAGGATTTGAAGCTGCTTTTGAGCCTCAGAGCTTCAGTAACTGAGGGCGGGGCAAACTGTCACTCACATCAGATCCACCAATAGCAGACCACAACCCTCCATCAATTCCACGCAGACAAAATCAAGCCCCGCCCACATTTTTTCTTGTTCCTGAAGCATTTCACTCAGATATACAACACAATAGAGGAGAACAGACCAGCGCAACTTCCCTTTCATGTCGACTTTAAAGTAAAACCTTAAAAGTATTAATGTCTTATATTTGAATGCGCTGACTGTGTTGTTTCACCAAATTAAGGAAGAATGATATGCATGTTAGTGCATGCAGTGCATGTAAACGCTTCATTGGTCCAGAGTCGTGGCTTGTGAGGGACTCCGGCAGTGATACACTGAGTTAAAGCACTGCAGTGATGGTGATTTATCACTGACAGACACAAACGCGTGTCCTTCTGAGCGCAGAGAGACCGAGATCAGCTGTTTAACATGCGGCCTCAAACCATGAACACATGCGGCCTCAGATCTGCTCAGCAGGGACCGAACGCAACGGGACGACGAGAGCCAAACACAAACATGATCTCCAGCAGCGCCAAGCCTCACAACAACAGCTCTCGCTCGCCCCCTTCCCTCATCCCTGAGGCTCTCGCTCTCTCTCCTTCTCTCTCGCTCGTCCCCTTCCCTCATCCCTGAGGCGCACTCTCTCTCTCTCTCTCTCTCTCGCTCACCCCCTTCCCTCATTCCTGAGGCTCTCGCTCTTTTATCTCTCTCTCTCTCCCTCTCTCTCTCTCTATCTCCCTCTCTCTGTTTCTCTCTCTCTCTCTCTGTTTCTCTCTCTCTGTCTCTCCCCCACTCTCTCTCTCTCTCTCTTTTTTGTGTTGCAGGCATGTGTTCTGCTCGTTCTGCCACTAAAGGAAAATCCTTTTTGTGACCGTCACATGAGAGACATCATACAGCAGTGGTTCTGGTGCAGTGACTGAACTGGACAAGCATCACTCCAAGAATCAAACGCGATTTGGCTAAAATGGCTATTAAATGTTGTCATGTGAGTGATTAATAACAGACTGATGTGTGAATCACACACATGAAAACACATGCACTCAGTAACAGCCCAGAGGTTTGATTTCTGCACATGCGCCAGTCACAATCAGCTTTAATAATAATAATAATATTGTATAATTATTACTATCACAACTGATAAAGCTTGACAATAACAATGTCCCTTTCTGATGCAGGTCCCCGGACTGAAGAGGAATCCGAGAATGGACGAGGATGATGATGATGAAGATGATGAGGATAATGATGAGGATGAAGAAGAAGACGGAGGGAGACAGGAATGCAGGTGTGTAGTCGAGTAAGTCACAGGTGTGATCGACGACACCAGACACTAGGGCTTGCACAGACTAGTCGAGTAGTCGAGAGATCTACTTCAGCCACTAGTCGGCGCTGTTAGAAACAATCCACTACTAGCCCACTACTAGCGCTAGCCCATTAACCATAAATTAATTCAAAATGGCAAACGTCACCAACAGACAGCACACATCAGATGTTTGGAGGTATTTCATCAAGGATGACAAAAATATCGTAATTTGCCAACTCTAAAAGGGGCCGTTCACATATCGCGTCTAAAAACGCGTGGAAGTTCGTTTCATCGATAAAGCAGTTCTGCTGAGAACAGTGATGTCATCGTCAGCTTCAGTCTAATCAATAATACTGTCCACAACTAAACAAGCCGTTGTGTTCATCATAAGCTCAATAAATAATGTGATGAAGTGTGTGTGTTGATGTTGCGTGTTTGTCCGTCACAGATACTGCAGAAACTCATTTATCAATAAAGCCACTCATCCCTCCTGATCTTCAGTAGATGGTAATTTCATATCCTGAGGCTCTTAAGCCTGGAACACACCAAGCCGGCGCCG
>NC_138735.1:34741393-34788893 GCF_965113295.1 Leuciscus leuciscus
AGAACAGAAGAGCTGAAGAGCTGAACAACTGAAGAGCTGAACAACTGAAGAGCTGAAGAACTGAAGAGCTGAAGGACTGAAGAACTGAAGAACTGAAGAACTGAAGAGCTGAAGAACAGAAGAACAGAAGAACAGAAGAACAGAAGAACAGAAGAGCTGAAGAGCTGAAGAACAGAAGAGCTGAAGAGCTGAACAACTGAAGAGCTGAACAACTGAAGAGTTGAAGAACTGAAGAACTGAAGAACTGAAGAGCTGAAGAGCTGAAGAACTGAAGAGCAGAAGAGCTGAAGAGCTGAAGATCTGAAAACCTGAAGAGCTGAAGAACTGAAGAGCTGAAGAGCTGAAGAACTGAAGGACTGAAGAGCTGAAGAACAGAAGAGCTGAAGAGCTGAAGATCTGAAAACCTGAAGAACTGAAGGACTGAAGAGCTGAAGAACAGAAGAGCTGAAGAACTGAAGAACAGAAGAGCTGAAGAGCTGAAGAGCTGAACAACTGAAGAGCAGAAGAGCTGAAGAGCTAAAGAACTGAAGAACTGAAGAACTGAAGAACTGAAGAACATAAAAACTGAAGAACAGAAGAGCTGAACAGCTGAACAACTGAAGAGCAGAAGATCTGAAGAGCTGAAGAACTGAAGAACTGAAGAAATGAAGAACATAAAAACTGAAGAACAGAAGAGCTGAAGAACTGAAGAGCTGAAGAACTGAAGAGCTGAAGAACTGAAGAACTGAAGAACTGAAGAACTGAAGAACAGAAGAACTGAAGAACAGAAGAACAGAAGAACAGAAGAACTGAAGAACAGAAGAACAGAAGAGCTGAAGAGCTGAAGAACTGAAGAACTGAAGAACTGAAAAACTGAAGAACAGAAGAGCTGAAGAGCAGAAGAACAGAAGCGCTGAAGAGCTGAAGAGCTGAAGAACTGAAGAACTGAAGAGCTGAGAACTGAAGGGCTGAAAAGCTGAAGAACTGAAGAGTTGAAGAGTTGAAGGGTTGAAGGGTTGAAGAACTGAAGAACTGAAGAACAGAAGAACAGAAGAGCTGAAGAGCTGAAGAGCTGAAGAACTGAAGAACTGAAGAACAGAAGAGCTGAAGAGCTGAAGAGCTGAAGAGCTGAAGAACTGAAGAGCTGAGAACTGAAGAGCTGAAGAGCTGAAGAACTGAAGAACTGAAGAACTGAAGAACTGAAGAGTTGAAGAGTTGAAGAACTGAAGAACTGAAGAACAGAAGAGCTGAAGAGCTGAAGAACTGAAGAACTGAAGAACTGAAGAACAGAAGAACAGAAGAACTGAAGAACAGAAGAGCTGAAGAGCTGAAGAACTGAAGAACAGAAGAAATGAAGAACTGAAGAACAGAAGAGCTGAAGAACTGAAAGGTGAAGAGCTGAAGAACTGAAGAACTGAAGAGCTGAAGCGCTGAAGCGCTGAAGAACAGAAGAGCTGAAGAACATAAGAGCTGAAGAGCTGAAGAGCTGAAGAACTGAAGAGCTGAAGAACTGAAGAACAGAAGAACAGAAGAACAGAAGAACTGAAGAACAGAAGAGCTGAAGAACTGAAGAGCTGAAGAACAGAAGAGCTGAAGAACTGAAGAGCTGAAGATCTGAAGATCTGAAGAGCTGAAGAACTGAAGAGCAGAAGATCTGAAGATCTGAAGATCTGAAGATCTGAAGATCTGAAGAGCTGAAGAGCAGAAGATCTGAAAACCTGAAGAGCTGAAGAACCGAAGAACCGAAGAACAGAAGAGCTGAAGAACTGAAGAACTGAAGAACTGAAGAACTGAAGAACAGAAGAGCTGAAGAGCTGAAGAACTGAAGAACTGAAGAGCTGAGAGCTGAAGAGCTGAAGAACTGAAGAACTGAAGAACATAAAAACTGAAGAACAGAAGAGCTGAAGAGCTGAAGAGATGAACAACTGAAGAACAGAAGAACAGAAGAGCTGAAGAACTGAAGAACTGAAGAACAGAAGAGCTGAAGAGCTGAAGAACTGAAGAACTGAAGAACTGAAGAGCTGAGAGCTGAAGAGCTGAAGAACTGAAGAACTGAAGAACTGAAGAACATAAAAACTGAAGAACAGAAGAGCTGAAGAGCTGAAGAGATGAACAACTGAAGAACAGAAGAACAGAAGAACAGAAGAGCTGAAGAGCTGAAGAACTGAAGCGCTGAAGAACAGAAGAGCTGAAGAGCTGAAGAGCTGAACAACTGAAGAGCAGAAGAACAGAAGAGCTGAACAACTGAAGAGCAGAAGAACAGAAGAACAGAAGAGCTGAAGAGCTGAAGAACTGAAGCGCTGAAGAACAGAAGAGCTGAAGAGCTGAAGAGCTGAAGCGCTGAAGAACAGAAGAGCTGAAGAGCTGAAGAGCTGAAGAGCTGAAGAACTGAAGAACTGAAGAACAGAAGAGCTGAAGAGCTGAAGAACTGAAGCGCTGAAGAACAGAAGAGCTGAAGAGCTGAAGAGCTGAAGAGCTGAAGAGCTGAAGAACAGAAGAGTCTGCATGTTTGATGTCTGTGTTTCTGTCCGTTCAGAGAAACTTGCACAAGTGAAGCATCATCATCATCTTCATCATCTTCATCATCACTTATTACACCCTCGTCAGTCCAGACACTGTCGAGAATTCGTTAAGAAGATTGCGGCTCTTTTTGCTCTTTGCCAGATTTCAGTAAAGCTGCTGAAGATGAACAGCAGTGAGGATTCACACACACACACACACACACACACAGCTTACAAAACATGATCCAAGAACGTCTTGCTAAAGTTCACATTCAGTTATGAAAACGTGATTTATGAATGGGTTAGAATTTTCTTGGTAATGCAAATGTCAAAGGAACACACCATTCTTCATACATTAAAACATTTCATGAACGATAAATCGATAAATCACGTTTTGAGAATATTATTAAAGACCAGATAATTTTGAACAAACCTTCTATTAACGTTACTGGAAGAACGTTTGTTTATACCGTTGAGAGAATCTTCCAGAACTTTCCCTGTTAGTGTGAAGCTCTTCATCACAGAAAACACACACTGAACACTAATATATCAGTCAGATTCACTCATTCCTCTTCTTAAATTTACAGGTTTATCTGTTTTAATGAACATTGGAAAACACTTTATTTGCCTCAAACACAGCAAATACTACAATACAGCAAATAACAATGAAGAAGATGATGATGAATGAAAAGTGCTGCATAAATCAGTCCTGGTTCCACATGTTCTGGATGTTCTGAGGGATTACGTTGGAAATAGATACTAATATAATCAGCGGTGAAGCTGAACATTCATCAGGCCTTGGAGAAGATGGAAAACATTAAACATCTCTCTGAGTCTGTGCAGGTCAGGTCACATTATCATTCATCATGTGGCGCTCGGGGAATATTTCTTTCCTTGCCGGCATGTTTCTGTATTTCTGTCACATCACAGAAACATCACAATTATGGCTGAATACGGGGAAAAGCTTCTGGCTGGAATGGCTGGAGAATTCCCTGAATCATCGTCCCTGACGGAGGATTCGTTCAGTCGAATCACTCATCTCATTTCTAGCCCGTTTTCTCTGGGCTCTTTCTGAAGGGATAATGAATCTCAGAAAAACACAGAGTGTGTTACGAAATACAGAACAGAAGAAAGTTGAATTCAACATCAGAATCCGGCTGACGTTTGGACGATATGAAGGGCTTTTCTGTTCTCGATAGAGACAAACAGCCTTGATTTGATGAGTTCATATGATTGAATATGATTCATGAGCTTCAGGATTCACCCAAAACTGATCCAGTTGGTGTTAATTCTCTTATAGATCTTAAACCTGTTTGTGTCTCTGCGCTTGACTGTGTTTGTTCCAGACAGATATTTATCACTGAATTATTGCATTATTGCACCAGTAGGTGGCGACAAGTGACTGTTTTCATGAGTGAGTCATTGGAATCAGTCAATTCAACCGACTCATTCAGGAACACTGAACACTGATTCATTCAGGTTCAATACGAGTGACTGCACGAGTAAGCCCTTCGAATCACTAGATGTGTTTGACTTGAAGACTGATCGGTTCAAGTCAAACACAGCTTTTTACTGAACTGATTTGTTCAAAGAATCATTTAGGAACAAAATATCTCTGAGTGAGTCATTGAATCATTCACACAATTGATTAATTCTAATACACTCAATTGATTCATTCTAATACACTGATCCATTTATGCAGAAATAAGTGATTTGTCTTTCTGAGTGACTGAATCATTTATAACGTTAGATATGCGCTGATAAGGGTAAAGATGGCGGCGCTGTGAACGAACGCGTGAAGTTTGCCTCCCGTATACATACAACTTTTCTCTAGATTGCACCAAATGCTTTGAAACCTCCTTGCTATCCAAAGCCGCCGAAAGCCTAATCTTTCATTCCTGGACGACAAAATGAGCAAATCCCACGGTGGTCGCAGTAAAAACCAGCCTCAACTTACTCAGCACTTCAACTCTCCGACGCCAAGCAAGGAAGTTAGCGGGGCAGCTTCTACAACAGCAGGTGGCACGGGGCAGCTAACCCTCGAAATGCTAGTCGGAGAATTAGAGAAACTACGTAAAAGTGTAACCGGTGAACTCACCAACTCTCTGCACACAGCGCTGGCTCCAATCAATGCCTCACTTCAGTCTATAACTGACACGGTAGCGGCCCACGCTAACACCATTTCTGAAATGGAAACTGCTCTCACTGCCCATTCAGACGGACTATCCACTCTGGACAACGAAGTATCTTCATTGAAATCGATGTTGGAGTCCACGATGCAGGCGAATGAAGCATTACAATTGGCAGTCGAAAACCTAATTTCCCACTCCAAACGCAAGAATCTCCGCATTATCGGTATTCCTGAAGGAGCGGAGGGGAGTGACACTCGACTGTTTATGTCCAAGCTGCTCAAAGAGTTAACCGGTGACACACAACAGGACCTGGAGCTGGAACGCGCACACCGTGGCCTGACCCCGAGACCATCAGAAGGCTGCCGTCCCTTTATCATCCGTTTTCACAAGTATATTCATAAAGAGCGCGTGCTTTTGTGGGCCAAGAAGAACAGGGACATCTCGTTCCGTGGCCAGCCTATCAGGATCTTTGAGGACTTTAGCGCCACGCTCGCCAAGAAACGGGCCAAGTTCAACAAAGTGAAATCCCTGCTCTACACTGACGGCATACGCTTCGGTATGGTCTACCCGGCTCGGCTGAGGGTCACTATCAACGGACAGACTCGCATTTTCGACTCGGCGGAGGACGTAGAACTTTTCTACCAGAACTTTAAGAGTAAGTGACATAACATGGACCTTGCAGACGGACAGCCCGGTTTACTGCATGGAGCGAGGACAATTGGAAAATAACTATGGTGGCTTAGAATGTTTACTCTGTGTCAGAGGAACAGCAATTTAAAAGGTGTTTTATTTTTATTTATTTTTTATTTATTTTATTATTATTATTATTATTATTATTTTATTTATAATTTTTTTATAAATAATAATAATAAATATTATTATTTATTTTAATTTTTTTTATAGATATATATTTTTTATATTTATACTTTTTTTTGTAATAAATAATAATAATGAATATTATTATTATTACTATTTTTTATTTTTTTTTTTTATTCTCTCCTTTTATTCCTCCCTTTTCTTTTACTGGTGCACATATGTTACATGTTTAAGGGAAGCACCCTCTGCCTAGGAATCCACTGAGATGTTACCTCTTGCGTACTCTCCTGCGTGGTGGGATGGGTTAAGGATATTTATGTTCCAAAGTTTTCTTTTTTTTTCTTTTTTTTGTCTTACGCAGTTGAAGCTAGTTCAGGCTTCTGTTGTAGTTCAAACTCACGGGGCAGCATTGATATAGTTTTACCTACTCATGTACTTGATTATTTTATTATTTTTATGGATATTTACAGCAATCTTTGCTTTGTTCTATGCAACCCAGTCGGTTGATAAATTTTTAATTTTTTATTTTTTATTATTTTTTTTACCTGTCATCCCGAGTGTTTCCATGCAGTCTTATCATAGATGGCGACCTCAGATCAAGTGGTGGGACTAGGATCTATTAGGTTTACAAGCTGGAATGTAAGGGGGCTAGGTGGTCCTATAAAGAGGGCAAGAGTATTTTCTCACCTAAAGAGCTTAAAGTCTGAAGTAATATTTCTCCAAGAAACTCATCTACGTATTAGTGATCACACCAGACTGCGGAAGCCCTGAGTTGGCCAAATTTTTCACTCATGTTTTAACAGCCGTTCAAGAGGCACAGCTATACCTCTACACAAACGCTTACAGTTCTCCCCTGAGCAAATTATCTCCGACCCTAATGGCCGTTATATTATAATCGTGGGAATGCTGCTCAACACACCTGTTATCCTGGCCTCTGTCTATGCTCCAAATTGGGACTGTCCAAGCTTTATGACAACTTTGTTCTCACAACTACCAAGCCTAGATTCACACCATTTAATTTTCGGAGGAGACCTTAATTTAATAATTGACCCCACACTTGACAGATCCAATTCAAAGAACTTATCCCTGTCCAATATTGCAAAAGCCTTTATTTCTCTCACGGATCCGATCGGCTGTGTAGATGCCTGGCGCTTTTTCCACCCAAGAGTTAAACACTTTTCATTCTACTCCCCGGTTCATCATACTTACTCGCGTATTGATTATTTTTTTGTAGACAAAATTTTAGCACCGTCTGTGAAATCTTGCGAATACTCGACTATAGTAATCTCAGACCATGCCCCCATCCTGATGGATCTTGAACTTTTTTCAAGGCCCAAACATTCTCTGTGGCGACTAAATGTAGAACTATTATCCTCAGATGCTTTCTGCAAATTTGTAACAGAGAAAATATCTTTTTTTATTCAAACCAACAAATCCAAGTCCACCTCCCCCTCCCTCTTGTGGGAAACTTTAAAAGCAGTTTTACGAGGTGAGATAATCTCTTATAATGCCAGAATTAATAAGCAGAGAAAACTGCGACAGAGCGAGTTGCTTGAGGCAATTCAACGTATTGACAGACTGCACGCGATGACTCCCAATGGCAACTTTAGAACTGAAAGGCTCAAGTTTCAAACAGAATTTGATATACTTTCCACATATAAGGCAGAGTCCCTCTTAAGACGCACAAAGAGTACATATTATGAGCACGGAGACAGAATCAGCAAATTATTAGCCATGCAACCGAAACACCAAGCCTCTTCTCGATCCATTATTCAAATTCGTAAAACCCCTTCCACCTTGGAACCCCTTCCAACCAAAACAATCCAAGGTTTTTATTTAACACCGTGGCTAGACTAACAAATAAACAGACGTCACCCGAACAAAATATCCCGTTACAGTTCAGTAGTAATGATTTCATGAACTTCTTCACTGAGAAAATAGAAAGCATCAGAACCACAATTGTAAACGTTCAATCTTCAATCGCGCCTTATAATTCAGCTTCAATCAAGAACAATTACAGTGCTTTACAACTATAGAACAAAAAGAGTTAAATAAAATTATCACTTCATCTAAAACAACAACATGTTTATTAGATCCTATACCAACTAAACTACTGAAAGAAGTGTTACCTGTAGTGGAAGAGCCTCTCCTCAATATTATTAACTCGTCTTTATCTTTAGGTCATGTTCCAAGAACATTTAAACTGGCAGTTATAAAACCTCTCATTAAGAAACCACAATTAGATCATAATAATCTAGCAAATTATAGACCCATTTCAAATCTTCCATTTATGTCTAAAATATTAGAAAAAGTGGTGTCCGCTCAACTGGGCTCTTTCTTGCAACAAAATGATATCTATGAAAAGTTTCAGTCTGGATTCAGACCGCATCATAGCACTGAAACTGCGCTCGTTAAAATCACAAATGATTTACTTTTAGCTTCTGACCAAGGCTGTATCTCAATACTAGTTTTACTTGATCTTAGTGCTGCGTTCGATACTATAGATCACACAATACTCTTAGATCGACTACAAAATTATACTGGTGTTCAAGGACAAGCTAAGCTGGTTCAAATCATACCTATCTGACCGCTACCATTTTGTCTATTTAAATGGAGAAAAATCGATCATAACTCCAGTAAACTATGGAGTGCCGCAGGGATCTGTGTTAGGCCCTCTGTTATTTTCAATATATATGATGCCACTTGGAAATATTATAAGGAAACATGGAATTAGTTTCCATTGTTATGCTGATGACACTCAAATATATATTTCATCATGGCCGGATGAAAACGCAAAATTTTCCAAATTGACAGAGTGTGTTAAAGATATAAAAGATTGGATGACGCGTAATTTTCTTTTATTAAATCCAGACAAGACAGAGGTAATACTTATCCAGAGCCGGCTCTCCCTATAAGCGAACTAAGCGGCTGCTTAGGGCCCCGCCGCCACTAGGGGGCCCCCTAACTACAGATGGTACTCGCCGGTGTCGCCGCATTTTAACAGTCAACCAACCGTGTAAAATCGTTGTCTTCCCTGGACTTGGAAATTTGACCGCAAAAATTAAACGAGTCTATCCAACGGGTGCAGAAAAAAGGAGAAAAAAAATCACATTATAGTAGAGCTACTACTCTAACGAAATCCAAATTTTAAGCAGTTTTTACTGTAGAATTCTTTTTGTATAAATTTTTGAACTTGGCACATTACACAATGCACAAAGAGCGGCCTATTGCGTTTTCTGTACAATTCGCGGCGCTGTTTCTTGGCAACCAGAGGGTGCGTTAAAGTGGACATTATCCCATTAAAGTAGAGGTAGCCTATTCAAACGAAATCCACATTTTAAGCAGTTTTTACTGTAGAATTATTTTTGTATGAACTACATGTAACGTGCAACAATGACTGTAAAATGTAAAAAGTGTTACCTAGAGCTTTTATTAGATTTATGTATATATTTTATTACTAAACATTTTATATACACATTTGGCTAATGATTGTTCGCTGAAGTAGTGTTTTTGTAGTTGGAATATATAAAAAATAAATACCAACTCAAACTAAAATCTTTTGCAGAATTTTTTATCTCTTTGATAGATCAATATAGAAGAATATGTTTAAATCACTTTAGAAGGAAGCAAAGAAATTACTGGTCCAACTTCTCCCTCTTTTTAAAGTATGGAACAGGGAAAAGAAGTTCAAAGATAGAGACTCCAGCATCACCTGTAGTAGGCCTATGCAACAACTTTATTGAAGATTTTTAATACTAAAGGTTTTAAGCTGTCTAGTGGACAAAAAACAGTTAGTGCTGTTTTAAAATTTACAAAGCATTCAGACAGTAATAAAGTAGATGTAGAAATTTGGCAAATCTGTAATCTTTACTTTTACTGTTTCAGTGAGTGTACTTTAATAAGCAGTAAAATAATTGTGGGCAATCATGTTAAAAGAGGTACAGATGAAATGTGTAAGGGTTAGATTGTATACAGTTGCTGGTTTGCGGTGGCAATACTCCATTATTCACTGCAAGGCAGGGCCCCAAAATTATCCTGCTTAGGGCCCCCAGATTTACAGAGCCGGCCCTGTACTTATCGGTTCAAAAAACCGCCCACAAAACCTCGCACAATACAACTTTAACATCATAGGATGTCCTGTTACTTTATCCTCTACAGTAAAAGACCTGGGTGTTATACTCGATTGCAACCTGTCTTTTGAAAATCATATTTCATATGTTACAAAAACAGCCTTTTTCCACCTTAGAAACATTGCTAAGCTACGTAATATGCTATCAGTTTCTGATGCAGAAAAGTTAGTTCATGCATTCATGACCTCGAGACTGGATTACTGTAATGCTTTATTAGCTGATTGTCCTGCATCCTCAATAAACAAGCTACAGTTAGTCCAAAATGCCGCCGCTAGAGTTCTTACGAGATCAAGAAAATATGATCATATAACACCGATTTTATCATCACTGCATTGGTTACCTATAAAGTTCCGTATTAATTACAAGGTATTGCTACTGACTTATAAAGCCCTAAACGGCTTAGCTCCAGTCTATTTAACGGATCTTCTATCGCCCTATAATCCATCGCGCTCTTTAAGATCACTAAATTCAAGGCTTTTGGTCATACCTAGGATATCCAGAACCACCAAAGGAGGGAGAGCATTTTCACATTTGGCTCCAAAACTCTGGAATAGTCTTCCTGATACTGTTCGTTGCTCAGACTCGCTCTCCCAGTTTAAAACTAGATTAAAGTCGCATCTCTTCAGCCAGGCATTCATATAATCCTACAGTTCAAACTACAATCCGGCCTCTAGCTCATAAATGCCAGAGGAGAACTGGCCCCCGACTGAGCCTGGGTTCTCCCAAGGTTTTTTTTTCTCCATTAGGTCACCTGATGGAGTTTTAGGACACCATTAGGTCACTTGATGGAGTTTTTCGGTTCCTTGCCACTGTTGCCTTTGGCTTGCTCAGTTGGGGATATTTTGGGGATATTTAATTTAATTTGATCAATCAATAAATTCCTCTTGAAACAAACTTTGTTGTATTATTTTAATTTAATACTGTGAAGCTGCTTTGATACAATCTGTATTGTGAAAAGCGCTATACAAATAAACTTGACTTGACTTGACTTGGTCTCAGATGAAAAGGAAATTAACGAAATATTTACTCAGTTTTTTATTACTCTTTACAAATCAGAAGCTCCATCTGACACAACCTTCATGCACAAATTTTTAGATAACTTAGTTTTCCCTGGATTAGACAATACCACTACAAACCGCCTTGATGCCCCACTCTCTCTAGATGAACTTTTGGTTTGCCTAAAATCTATGCAGAACGGCAAGGCACCGGGACCTGACGGCTTCCCTGTTGAATTCTTAAAGAAATTTTCCGATCAACTTGCCCCCTTGATGCTAGATATGTTCAATGACTCTTTGGAGAACGGAGCACTCCCCCCATCTTCAACCCAGGCCTCAATTTCATTACTTCCCAAGCCCAATAAAAATTTAGAAGAGTGCAGCAGCTGGAGACCAATCAGTCTGCTCAATTTCGATGTGAAATTATTGGCTAAGATTCTCGCCAACCGTTTAGATCCTCACCTCTCTAAGATTATTTCTGATGATCAGACTGGCTTCATAAGAGGTAGGCAACTCTCTTCAAATATTCGTAGGCTACTTAACATAACACTCTCTGAGCCAAACAAAACAGCAGAAGAAATGGTCATTTCTATGGACGCAGAGAAGGCCTTTGACCGGGTAGAGTGGGAGTATTTATTCACAGTCCTCGGTAGATTTGGTCTCGGTCAAAAATTCATTTCATGGATTCGGTTGTTATACAATAATCCCACAGCATGCGTAATCACCAACTCTACCCGGTCCAAACCATTTCCGTTAACACAGGGCTGCAGGCATGTCCCCATCACCATTGTTATTTGCTCTCGCCATCGAGCCGCTGTCCCTTGCCCTTAAAAGCTGTTCTTCTTTCACTGGGATCACCAGAAATGGAATGGAGCATAGGGTCTCACTTTATGCAGATGATTTGTTGCTGTACATTTCACATCCAACCATCTGCATTAGTGGGATCTTAGAAATTTTGCACACATTCGGATCCTTCTCGGGCTACAAGTTGAACATCGGTAAGAGTGAATGTTTCCCTCTTAATGAAGCTGCAAAAAGAATCCCGACCCAAGCGTTACCGTTTCGTTTAACCACCTCCTGTTTTCGTTATTTAGGTATTAACATCTCAAATAATTTGTTGTCTATTTATAAAGATAACATTTTAAAGTTGGTTAATCAAATCAAGTCCGACCTCAAGCGCTGGCACGCCCTCCCCTTGTCCCTTCTAGGAAGAGTGAACACAATAAAAATGAATGTACTCCCAAGATTCTTATTTCTCTTTCAGTGTCTACCACTGTACCTTCCAAAGACTTTTTTCAAAGATCTTGACCAGCATCTTTCATCTTTTATTTGGGCAGGAAAGAACCCCAGGTCACTCTACAAAGACCAAGGAGGGAAGGAGGTCTTGGACTCCCAAATTTATTGGCTTATTATTGGTCAGCCAATATCCAAAAAATGTACACATGGTACAACTTCCCTAATACCAGTTGGTGTCAGATGGAAGCACGGTCTTGTAACTCTGTCTCATTAGGTACTCTGACTTGTGCTCCTTTGAATTCTTACCCTTCAAACTACACCTCTAATCCAGTTGTTCTATCCACTGTGAAAATTTGGAGGCAGTTCAGGCGTGATTTTAAAATCTCTTCCACCTCCCCGCTGATACCTATATGTGACAACCACCTATTCTCTCCCTCATCAGTTGACTCAGCTTTTGCCCTGTGGAGGGATAAGGGCATATTCTGCTTTAAACAACTTTTCATCGATAAGACCGTTGCTTCTTTTAACAGTCTGAAAACTACATTTGACTTACCCCAATCTCATTTATTTAGATACTTCCAGGTTCGTAATTTCGCACTCCACAATCTACCCAATTTTCCCTATTTACCACCTGATTCCTTTACTGAGATTATTTTGTCCTTTCCTACGGACCAAAAATTTATTTCAGCAGCTATGAGATTAATTACATCTTTCTCATCCTCCTTAGCGTTCAGAAGTACCTGGGAAAAAGAGCTGGGTTCCTCCTTCGAAACTGAATGGTGGAACGAGACCTTGGAAAGGGTCAACACCACTTCCCCTTGCGCTAGCCTAACATTAATACAATTTAAGGTCGTCCACAGATTACACCTTTCTAAAGTTAAGCTTAAAAAGATGTTCAATACAAGCGACATTTGCGACAGGTGCTCTGTCTCCTCTGCCAATCATACTCATATGTTTTTTTCCTGTCCAAAGTTGGATTTATTTTGGTCAACTTTTTATGACACATTGTCAAATGCTCTTAATCGACCTCTGACTCCCAGTCCAGCTATTTCTATTTTCGGCGTCCCTGCAGACCATAGTTGCTTCTCTCGTGGAGAATTGGACATTATTGCTTTTGCCTCCCTCGTGGCCCGCAGACGCATTTTACTCCATTGGAAAGACCCAAAACCTCCTACATCTAATTCCTGGCTAAAAGACCTATTGTCTTTCCTTCACCTAGAGAAAATTAAATACAGCTTGAGAAAACGCTCAGACCTATCCACCAAACACTGGGGCCCCTTCCTTTCCTATGTTAACTCCGCTCAGTCTTTGGATGACTAACCAGCAGATTGCATGGAGCAATAAAACTTTTCGGCAATAAAAATAAAGTTTGTAGATATGCGCTGATATAACACTTCTGCTCCTGTGATATTGCTTTAATATTCAGTGAGAATAAATGTGATCTGCTCTATGAAGATTTGATTAGATGGTGAAAGTGTCACTGAATTAGAAAAGGGATATAAATTAAGAGTGCAGTGTTCTGTAGTTCATGTGCAGTGTTCTGTTGTTCATGTGCAGTGTTCTGTAGTTCATGTGCAGTGTTCTGTTGTTCATGTGCAGTGTTCTGTAGTTCGTGTGCAGTGTTCTGTTGTTCATGTGTAGTGTTCTGTAGTTCATGTGCAGTGTTCTGTAATTCATGTGCAGTGTTGTGTTGTTCATGTGCAGTGTTCTATAGTTCATGTGCAGTGTTCTGTTGTTCATGTGCAGTGTTCTATAGTTCATGTGCAGTGTTCTATAGTTCATGTGCAGTGTTCCGTTGTTCATGTGCAGTGTTCTGTTGTTCATGTGCAGTGTTCAATAGTTCATGTGCAGTGTTCTATAGTTCATGTGCAGTGTTCTGTAGTTCATGTGCAGTGTTCTGTAGTTCATGTGCAGTGTTCTATAGTTCATGTGCAGTGTTCTGTAGTTCATGTGCAGGGTTCTGTTGTTCATGTGCAGTGTTCTGTTGTTCATGTGCAGTGTTCAATAGTTCATGTGCAGTGTTCTATAGTTCATGTGCAGTGTTCTATAGTTCATGTGCAGTGTTCTGTTGTTCATGTGCAGTGTTCTGTTGTTCATGTGCAGTGTTCTATAGTTCATGTGCAGTGTTCTGTTGTTCATGTGCAGTGTTCTATAGTTCATGTGTAGTGTTCTGTAGTTCATGTGCAGTGTTCTGTAGGTCATGTGCTGTGTTCTGTTGTTCATGTGCAGTGTTCTGTAGGTCATGTGCAGTGTTCTGTTGTTCATGTGCAGTGTTCCGTTGTTCATGTGCAGTGTTCTGTTGTTCATGTGCAGTGTTCTGTTGTTCATGTGCAGTGTTCTGTAGGTCATGTGCAGTGTTCCGTTGTTCATGTGCAGTGTTCTGTTGTTCATGTGCAGTGTTCTATAGTTCATGTGCAGGGTTCTGTAGTTCATGTGCAGTGTTCTGTTGTTCATGTGCAGTGTTCTGTAGGTCATGTGCAGTGTTCTGTAGTTCATGTGCAGTGTTCTGTTGTTCATGTGCAGTGTTCCGTTGTTCATGTGCAGTGTTCTGTTGTTCATGTGCAGTGTTCTGTTGTTCATGTGCAGTGTTCTGTTGTTCATGTGCAGTGTTCTGTAGTTCATGTGCAGGGTTCTGTTGTTCATGTGCAGTGTTCTGTTGTTCATGTGCAGTGTTCAATAGTTCATGTGCAGTGTTCTATAGTTCATGTGCAGTGTTCTATAGTTCATGTGCAGTGTTCTGTTGTTCATGTGCAGTGTTCTGTTGTTCATGTGCAGTGTTCTATAGTTCATGTGCAGTGTTCTGTTGTTCATGTGCAGTGTTCTATAGTTCATGTGTAGTGTTCTGTAGTTCATGTGCAGTGTTCTGTAGGTCATGTGCTGTGTTCTGTTGTTCATGTGCAGTGTTCTGTAGGTCATGTGCAGTGTTCTGTTGTTCATGTGCAGTGTTCCGTTGTTCATGTGCAGTGTTCTGTTGTTCATGTGCAGTGTTCTGTTGTTCATGTGCAGTGTTCTGTAGGTCATGTGCAGTGTTCCGTTGTTCATGTGCAGTGTTCTGTTGTTCATGTGCAGTGTTCTATAGTTCATGTGCAGGGTTCTGTAGTTCATGTGCAGTGTTCTGTTGTTCATGTGCAGTGTTCTGTAGGTCATGTGCAGTGTTCTGTAGTTCATGTGCAGTGTTCTGTTGTTCATGTGCAGTGTTCCGTTGTTCATGTGCAGTGTTCTGTTGTTCATGTGCAGTGTTCTGTTGTTCATGTGCAGTGTTCTGTTGTTCATGTGCAGTGTTCTGTAGGTCATGTGCAGTGTTCCGTTGTTCATGTGCAGTGTTCTGTTGTTCATGTGCAGTGTTCTGTAGGTCATGTGCAGTGTTCCGTTGTTCATGTGCAGTGTTCTGTTGTTCATGTGCAGTGTTCTGTAGGTCATGTGCAGTGTTCTGTTGTTCATGTGCAGTGTTCTGTAGTTCATGTGCAGTGTTCTGTAGGTCATGTGCAGTGTTCTGTTGTTCATGTGCAGTGTTCTGTTGTTCATGTGCAGTGTTCTGTTGTTCATGTGCAGTGTTCTGTAGGTCATGTGCAGTGTTCTGTAGGTCATGTGCAGTGTTCTGTTGTTCATGTGCAGTGTTCTGTTGTTCATGTGCAGTGTTCTGTTGTTCATGTGCAGTGTTCTGTAGGTCATGTGCAGTGTTCTGTTGTTCATGTGCAGTGTTCTGTAGTTCATGTGCAGTGTTCTGTAGGTCATGTGCAGTGTTCTGTTGTTCATGTGCAGTGTTCTGTTGTTCATGTGCAGTGTTCTGTAGTTCATGTGCAGTTTTCTGTTGTTCATGTGCAGTGTTCTGTAGGTCATGTGCAGTGTTCTGTTGTTCATGTGCAGTGTTCTGTAGTTCATGTGCAGTGTTCTGTAGGTCATGTGCAGTGTTCTGTTGTTCATGTGCAGTGTTCTGTTGTTCATGTGCAGTGTTCTGTAGTTCATGTGCAGTGTTCTGTTGTTCATGTGCAGTGTTCTGTAGGTCATGTGCAGTGTTCTGTTGTTCATGTGCAGTGTTCTGTAGTTCATGTGCAGTGTTCTGTAGGTCATGTGCAGTGTTCTGTTGTTCATGTGCAGTGTTCTGTTGTTCATGTGCAGTGTTCTGTTGTTCATGTGCAGGGTTCTGTAGTTCATGTGCAGTGTTCTGTTGTTCATGTGCAGTGTTCTGTAGGTCATGTGCAGTGTTCTGTAGGTCATGTGCAGTGTTCTGTAGGTCATGTGCAGTGTTCTGTTGTTCATGTGCAGGGTTCTGTAGTTCATGTGCAGTGTTCTGTAGGTCATGTGCAGGGTTCTGTTGTTCATGTGCAGGGTTCTGTTGTTCATGTGCAGTGTTCTGTTGTTCATGTGCAGGGTTCTGTAGTTCATGTGCAGTGTTCTGTTGTTCATGTGCAGTGTTCCGTTGTTCATGTGCAGTGTTCTGTAGTTTTGTGTTTTTCTCTGGTCCTCGTATAAACACACACTAACTCTTTCTGTGGCTTTGCAGACATTGTTCCGTTCCTTCAGCATCTTCAGGGATTAGGAGTGTTTTCATCTGAAGGATTTAAGCAGACGTGTCCGATGGTCTCCAGCGAGGCGTCCGATGATCTGTTCCAGTTTCCTCAGTAAACACGCAGAACACGCTGGATGAATATCTCTAGTTTCTCAGTAAACACGCTGAACACGCTGGAGGAATAGTTCTGTGAAATGCATGTGATTTTCCCCGTGTGCCGCTCAGCCGACAGAACTCTGGCCAAGAGAAGAAGAACCGAGCCAGAGATTCCCTGATGAGTCTCTGACATCTGCTCATCTCTGAGCTGCAGATCTGCATTCACTGCTGCTCAGGAGTGTCTGACCTCTGACCTCTGACCTCAACAGCGTTTAGAAGAGCTTGGCTCATACAGATGGTTCTGCTTCTCTTCACCTCAAATTCACGTTTTTTGCAGAACACATTGTTCCAAAGCAGAAAATCATGACGTTAATGTTTATATTATCTGGATTTCTTCATTCCTTATGGTCGCATTAGGAGATGAGCGTAACACGGTTAACACGATAATAGTTATAAACAATCCTGCAGTTCAGATCGGCTTCATTGTGAGATTCATGAAGCCTGGAGGCGTCGTGGAGGTTTAAGTCTTCATCCCCGACCGAATGCGCAGCGGCTCAATCAGACAATAGAGCCTCATAATTACATTCAGTTTCAGCTCAGATGTGTGTGTGTGTGTGTGTGTGTGTTTGTCCATGTGACTGAAAACATTCAAACACAAACATTCTGAAGGTCCCTGAGGATATCAACAATGAACACACAACAGCAGAACTGAGAACATATACAAACAAACACCTGAATGAGAGTGTGTGTGTGTGTGTGTGTGTGTGTGTGTGTGTGTGTGTGTGTGTGTGTGTGTGTGTGTGTGTGTGTGTGTGTGTGTGTGTGTGTGTGTGTGTGTGTGTGTCTGTGTGTGTGTGTACTTGTACAACTATCTTTGTGAGGACCAGTTTGAGTGTTAGACCACTGGAGTGAGGACAAAGAGAGTAAAGTGAGGACATGTTGGCCGGTCCTCAGTCTCTGAGAGCCTTTACAGTTTTTCTCGATTGTTTACACACATTTTCTGGTACTTGAGACACAATGACCACAACATGTAACTCATTCACCAACCCCCTGAACCAATTCTGCTAAACTACAAGCACAATTCCTGCTTTACACTCAAATTGTACTTCTAAAACACACTTTTTTCAAAACACTACACACAATTCTCTGCTTTTGGCACAATTTTCATGCAGAAAATCTCTTGTTTTCACAAGGAACACACTGCCATTCAGATATGCACACACTGACTCGTCACATGGGCAAACACCCGTCACACAGTTTTACAATTAGCAATCAGAGCTTTAGCATAAAGGGTAACAGGTGAGCTCTTCAATGGAGCAATGGATGCCAACATTGGATTTTTTTTTTTTTACTGTAACTGTATACAGTAAATTCTTCTGTTGTTTTGTATGTAGACCACTGTATGTGCAGCTTTGTGTTGGTTGGGATGTACACTGTGTACATTGTTTTTGTGGGAAAAATAAAATATATTTGTTACCATGTATTTGTGTGTTCTGAGTATAAAAACAATATTCTCAAATATTTTACAGCACACTTATGTATGTACTGTCTGTAGTAAGTGTAACACTGAACAGAAAGGCCTAAGTCATTATGATGAATGGAGAAGAAGTGTTTTCCATTCATCACAGTGTTTTACATTGAGCACATCAGTGTTCAACTGGTTCTTATAAATGTCTATTCATATGATGGTTTGTGTGTGTCATTTGAAATCAAAATACCATTTTGAGAAGAAATAACATTGTTTTGAATGTAAAGTTTCATTTTGCAGGAGAATTGAGGGGTTTTGCCCATTGTGTGTGTTTTTTTGGATTTGTGTGTAGAGTTCTGAAGAAGAAGTGTGTGTGTGTGTGTGTGTGTGTGTGTGTGAGTGTGTGTGTGTGTGTGTGTGTGTGTGTGTGTGTGTGTGTGTGTGTGTGTGTGTGTGTGTGTGTGTGTGTGTTCAGAGATCAGCAGCTCCTCTTGTTCTCCGTCTAAAGGACATTTTCTGACACACTTGTTTCTCTTTTTCTTGTTTTTCTCACATTAGCATAACAATATCAGATGATGTCAGTCGGGAACAAACACACTGCATGAAAGTCTTTGAATTTTCTGCTTTTAATCTGATCTTTTGCTTTTGCTGATGCAGGAGTTCTCATCTCTGAACACACACTTCAGCTCTGCACATCTCTGAACACACACTTCAGCTCTGCACATCTCTGAACACACACTTCAGTTCTGCACATCTCTGAACACACACTTCTCTGAACACACACTTCAGCTCTGCACATCTCTGAACACACACTTCAGCTCTGCACATCTCTGAACACACACTTCAGCTCTGCACATCTCTGAACACACACTTCAGTTCTGCACATCTCTGAACACACACTTCAGCTCTGCACATCTCTGAACACACACTTCAGCTCTGCACATCTCTGAACACACACTTCAGTTCTGCACATCTCTGAACACACACTTCTCTGAACACAAAAAAAATATATATAAAAAAATAAATAAAATAATAATAATAAAAATTTAAAAACCCTCATAGTTACAACGCGGACTGTTGAGCAGACGCGTCTCAAGCCTATTAGTGATCTAACGCTGCATACTCTTAAAGGTTACGTCCGTGGATCACGGCTGAACGCGTCTTCTCCACACTCACTTACAAACAAACATTTTATATCCAAGATTATATCCAAGACTTCAGTCATAAATTAGTATTAATATTGATAGCATCACTGGTAGCTTCGTTGCTAACTCACTGTCCATCTGTTAAAATGGCGAATATATCAGATGTAAGTAGTCTACCTTTTGGTGCAGGTGAGGACACATTTGAGCTGCACGCACTGCAGTCTGAGCTGGAAGCTGTTGAGAAACAGATCCACAACCTTTTATTGAGACAGGCCGAGCTGAGAGACCGGTGTTTGGCTCTTGAAACATCACGCGCCGATGCACACAAATCAGTGTTTAACGTTACTAACCCGCTGACTCCGACCGCGTCTACTCCGTGCGTTCCTCAGCATCGGTCGCAATCAGCCATGGTCTCGTTCACTCCGGCTCCAACACGCCACCACGAATCCTGGGTGGTTCCGCAGCGGAAGACGCGAGTCAGGTTTAGACCAAGACTTTCTCCGACCCTCCCGGTTTTCGAGTTATCCACACAAAACCTCTTCTCCCCTCTACGCGAAACAGAACACGATGCTGTGATCATCGGCGATTCCATCGTTCGGCACGTACACGCTACGTTAGGTAAAAGTAAGGTGCAAAGTCACTGCTTCCCTGGTGCTCGTGTTTCTGAAATCGCTGCTCGCGTTCCCGAGATCCTGAACGGTGACGAGCGCGTCGGAACTGTGGTCCTGCACGCGGGAGTGAACGACATCAGGCTGCGCCAGACGGAGATTCTGAAGAAAGACTTCAGGAATCTAATCGATACGGTACGCAGCACATCGCCTGAAACAATGATCATTGTGTCAGGACCGCTTCCCACGTACCGACTAGGGCATGAAAAGTTCAGCAGATTATTTGCGCTAAATGAATGGTTAATGTCATGGTGCAATGAGCAGAAACTGCTCTTTGTAAATAATTGGAATCTGTTTTGGGAGCGTCCTAGGCTTTTCCGTGCTGATGGCTTACACCCAAGCAGATTCGGAGCGGATCTTCTGTCAGATAACATCTCCAAAATGTTAAATACCCTTTGACTAGTAACCAAAAGTCCAAATCATAGTCTCTGCTGCACCAATTCAACTGATATAAATACTAGTGTAGAACATTGCATAGAAACCTTGTCTATTCCTCGTTTAGTGAGATCAAATAATAAATCTAATGCAGGATCTAGGAAAAATCTAATTGTTATTAAAACAGAAAATGTTGCTATTAGTAAACAAAAACTATTTCTAAAGCTAGGTCTTCTAAACATTAGATCACTCACACCTAAGGCAGTTATTGTAAATGAAATAGTCACAGATAATAGCTTCGATGTACTTTGCCTTACTGAAACCTGGCTTAAACCAAATGATTATTTCGGTATTAATGAGTCTACTCCTCCTGGATACTGTTATAAGCATGAGCCCCGTCTGATTGGTCGTGGCGGAGGTGTTGCAACCATTTATAGAGATATTCTAAATGTTACTCAGAAAACGGGTTATAAGTTTATTTCATTTGAAGTACTTGTACTAAATGTTACGCTCTTAGATGTTAGAAAAACATCCCTATTATCTCTAGCCTTGGCTACCGTATATAGACCGCCAGGGCCTTACGCTGATTTCCTAAAAGAGTTTGCAGATTTTCTCTCAGACCTATTAGTCAATGTCGATAAAGCATTAATTGTTGGAGATTTTAACATACACGTAGATAATCCAAATGATGCGTTAGGAGCTGCGTTTACAGATTTATTAAATTCATTTGGGGTCAAGCAAAACGTCACCGGACCAACACATCGTCTTAATCATACACTCGATTTAATTATATCACATGGAACCGATCCAATCGATATAGATATCATTCCACAAAGTGATGAAGTCACTGATCACTACATGGTAACTTGCATATTACGTACTGCTGTAATATGTCATGCGGCGTCGTGTTATCAACCAGGCAGAACAATCCTCCCATCCACCATAGATAATTTCTCAAATTGCTTATCTAATCTGTCTCAGCTGCTGCCTGAACCCAAACAAACAGATGAACTAGAAGAACTAACTAGCACTATGAGCACCATTCTCTCTAGAACATTGGATGTGGTTGCACCTATTAAATTAAAAAAGGTCAGAGAGAAAAATAAAGCACCATGGTATAACAATACTACGCATGCTTTAAAGAGAGAAACCCGTATTTTAGAGCGTAAATGGAAACAAACTAATTTAGAGGTCTTTCGAATCGTGTGGAAAGACAGTATGTCACGTTATAAAAAGGCCCTAAAAGCGGCCAGGGCTGAGCACCTCCGCAAACTAATAGAAAACAACCAAAACAATCCAAGGTTTTTATTTAACACCGTGGCTAGACTAACAAATAAACAGACGTCACCCGAACAAAATATCCCGTTACAGTTCAGTAGTAATGATTTCATGAACTTCTTCACTGAGAAAATAGAAAGCATCAGAACCACAATTGTAAACGTTCAATCTTCAATCGCGCCTTATAATTCAGCTTCAATTATCACCCCGCAAGAACAATTACAGTGCTTTACAACTATAGAACAAAAAGAGTTAAATAAACTTATCACTTCATCTAAAACAACAACATGTTTATTAGATCCTATACCAACTAAACTACTGAAAGAAGTGTTACCTGTAGTGGAAGAGCCTCTCCTCAATATTATTAACTCGTCTTTATCTCTAGGTCATGTTCCAAGAACATTTAAACTGGCAGTTATAAAACCTCTCATTAAGAAACCACAATTAGATCATAATAATCTTGCAAATTATAAACCCATTTCAAATCTTCCATTTATGTCTAAAATATTAGAAAAAGTGGTGTCCGCTCAACTGGGCTCTTTCTTGCAACAAAATGATATCTATGAAAAGTTTCAGTCTGGATTCAGACCGCATCATAGCACTGAAACTGCGCTCGTTAAAATCACAAATGATTTACTTTTAGCTTCTGACCAAGGCTGTATCTCAATACTAGTTTTACTTGATCTTAGTGCTGCGTTCGATACTATAGATCACACATTACTCTTAGATCGACTACAGAATTATACTGGTGTTCAAGGACAAGCACTAAGCTGGTTCAAATCATACCTATCTGACCGCTACCATTTTGTCTATTTAAATGGAGAAAAATCGATCATAACTCCAGTAAACTATGGAGTGCCGCAGGGATCTGTATTAGGCCCTGTTATTTTCAATATATATGATGCCACTTGGAAATATTATAAGGAAACATGGAATTAGTTTCCATTGTTATGCTGATGACACTCAAATATATATTTCATCAAGGCCGGATGAAAACGCAAAATTTTCCAAATTGACAGAGTGTGTTAAAGATATAAAAGATTGGATGACGCGTAATTTTCTTTTATTAAATCCAGACAAGACAGAGGTAATACTTATCGGTTCAAAAAACCGCCCACAAAACCTCGCACAATACAACTTTAACATCATAGGATGTCCTGTTACTTTATCCTCTACAGTAAAAGACCTGGGTGTTATACTCGATTGCAACCTGTCTTTTGAAAATCATATTTCATATGTTACAAAAACAGCCTTTTTCCACCTTAGAAACATTGCTAAGCTACGTAATATGCTATCAGTTTCTGATGCAGAAAAGTTAGTTCATGCATTCATGACCTCGAGACTGGATTACTGTAATGCCTTATTAGCTGGTTGTCCTGCATCCTCAATAAACAAGCTACAGTTAGTCCAAAATGCCGCCGCTAGAGTTCTTACGAGATCAAGAAAATATGATCATATAACACCGATTTTATCATCACTGCATTAGTTACCTATAAAGTTCCGTATTAATTACAAGGTATTGCTACTGACTTATAAAGCCCTAAACGGCTTAGCTCCAGTCTATTTAACGGATCTTCTATCACCCTATAATCCATCGCGCTCTTTAAGATCACTAAATTCAAGGCTTTTGGTCATACCTAGGATATCCAGAACCACCAAAGGAGGGAGAGCATTTTCACATTTGGCTCCAAAACTCTGGAATAGTCTTCCTGATACTGTTCGTTGCTCAGAACTGGCCCCCGACTGAGCCTGGGTTCTCCCAAGGTTTTTTTTTCTCCATTAGGTCACCTGATGGAGTTTTAGGACACCATTAGGTCACTTGATGAAGTTTTTCGGTTCCTTGCCACTGTTGCCTTTGGCTTGCTCAGTTGGGGATATTTTGGGGATATTTAATTTTATTTTATCAATCAATAAATTCCTCTTGAAAAAAACTTTGTTGTATTATTTTAATTTAATACTGTGAAGCTGCTTTGATACAATCTGTATTGTGAAACAAATAAACTTGACTTGACTTGACTTGACACACTTCAGTTCTGCACATCTCTGAACACACACTTCAGTTCTGCACATCTCTGAACACACACTTCAGCTCTGCACATCTCTGAACACACACTTCAGTTCTGCACATCTCTGAACACACACTTCAGCTCTGCACATCTCTGAACACACACTTCAGTTCTGCACATCTCTGAACACACACTTCAGCTCTGCACATCTCTGAACACACACTTCAGCTCTGCACATCTCTGAACACACACTTCAGCTCTGCACATCTCTGAACACACACTTCAGTTCTGCACATCTCTGAACACACACTTCAGCTCTGCACATCTCTGAACACACACTTCAGTTCTGCACATCTCTGAACACACACTTCAGCTCTGCACATCTCTGAACACACACTTCAGCTCTGCACATCTCTGAACACACACTTCAGCTCTGCACATCTCTGAACACACACTTCAGTTCTGCACATCTCTGAACACACACTTCAGCTCTGCACATCTCTGAACACACACTTCAGTTCTGCACATCTCTGAACACACACTTCAGCTCTGCACATCTCTGAACACACACTTCAGCTCTGCACATCTCTGAACACACACTTCAGCTCTGCACATCTCTGAACACACACTTCAGTTCTGCACATCTCTGAACACACACTTCAGCTCTGCACATCTCTGAACACACACTTCAGCTCTGCACATCTCTGAACACACACTTCAGTTCTGCACATCTCTGAACACACACTTCAGCTCTGCACATCTCTGAACACACACTTCAGCTCTGCACATCTCTGAACACACACTTCAGCTCTGCACATCTCTGAACACACACTTCAGCTCTGCACATCTCTGAACACACACTTCAGTTCTGCACATCTCTGAACACACACTTCAGCTCTGCACATCTCTGAACACACACTTCAGTTCTGCACATCTCTGAACACACTTCAGCTCTGCACATCTCTGAACACACACTTCAGCTCTGCACATCTCTGAACACACACTTCAGTTCTGCACATCTCTGAACACACACTTCAGCTCTGCACATCTCTGAACACACACTTCAGTTCTGCACATCTCTGAACACACACTTCAGCTCTGCACATCTCTGAACACACACTTCAGCTCTGCACATCTCTGAACACACACTTCAGTTCTGCACATCTCTGAACACACACTTCAGCTCTGCACATCTCTGAACACACACTTCAGTTCTGCACATCTCTGAACACACTTCAGCTCTGCACATCTCTGAACACACACTTCAGCTCTGCACATCTCTGAACACACACTTCAGTTCTGCACATCTCTGAACACACACTTCAGCTCTGCACATCTCTGAACACACACTTCAGCTCTGCACATCTCTGAACACAGACTTCAGCTCTGCACATCTCTGAACACACACTTCAGTTCTGCACATCTCTGAACACACACTTCAGCTCTGCACATCTCTGAACACACACTTCAGCTCTGCACATCTCTGAACACACACTTCAGCTCGGCGGCTTCTCTTTCAGAACAAGATCTCGAAATAAGACGAATGTTTGATCTAGAACAGACTTCCCAGAGGAGACGTGAGAAAATGTTTGGGAAAATATAGTAAACTGCCAGAGGTCACGACACGGAGAGGAACGACATGAAATAAAGTTCACAGACAAACTCCAGAGATCAAATCATTCGTGCAGAGATTCATGTGTTCAGATTCATTCGGGAAGATTCGTGTCGAGTCACATTTATATATATATATACAGCGCTGAGTGTTTCACAGCAGCTTTACAGAGATAACAGGAGAATAATGCAACACAGTTTGTTTCCAGAAGAGAATAGCGTCACAGTCCAGCTTACGTCAGTTCAGTGATGCTTCATTTTTGTTGTAAAAAAGTTATTTAATTCATTAATATATATATATATATATCCGCTCTGGAGAAAACCGTGATGTCATCGTCCAGCTCAGTTCAGTTCAGTTCTCATATAATGGTGTCAGTGCAGGAGATCAATAATACTGATGAATATTAAACAAGTGTCCTTAACTAAGAGGCGACAGTGAAGGAACCGAAACTCCATCAGTGACAGAATGGAGAATAAACCTTGTGAGAAACCAGTTCTCCTCTGGCCAACGAGCGAACACTGTATGATTATGATTCAGGCAGCACTACAGGTCAGACGTCAGGCTGGATCAGAGCATTCAGAATATGATCCAGTTGATCTGGGTGAAGATCTAGTCTGTGTTTCAGATTCTACAGGGACACTGAGTCACGGCACAGCTTCATACTCGTCACACTGAGAAATCATCGAGATATTTATTCAGATTCATTTCAGAAACTCAGATTCTTCTGTCAGTTATTCGATCTCTTCCGGTCGAAGTGCTTCATGATGACAGTCTCCGTCCAACTGTGAGACTCAGTGGATCTCTGCGTGAGAACCAGTGTCTCACTTGCTTTCATCAGGAACTCCATGGCCATTATGTGCTAATGTTTGTACTGATGCATTCTGGGAAAAGAAGAAGCGTCTGTGATATTCTACTCATCGAGAGAGAGAGAGAGAGACAGAGAGAGAGAGAGAGAGAGAGAGAGAGAGACACACAGAGAGATAGAGAGAGAGAGAGAGAGAGACACACACACACAGAGAGAGAGAGAGAGAGAGAGAGAGAGAGACACACAGAGAGAGAGAGAGAGAGAGAGAGAGAGAGAGAGAGTTATTACTGGTTAATACTGGATAATACTGGTTAATTCTGGTCAGTACTGGATAATATTGGTTAGTACTGGATAATTCTGGTTAATTCTGGTCAGTACTGGATAATACTGGTTAGAGCTGGATAATACTGGATAATACTGGTTAATTCTGGTTAATACTGGTTAATACTGGTTATTATCATGTTCTTCAACTGTGTCTCTGGACTTCAGATTAATCATTTTAGAGAAGAAATTGTGTTTGTTTCTAAAAATAATCTTCACATTCTTTCGTGTGTTCAGATGTGGAAGCCGATAAATGAAATGTTCCCAGGGTTGTTTGGTTTGTGTTCATTTCCGCTATCAGAGACTAAATGTATTTATGGTGTTTCTCCTGCAGGAAGAACGAATGAAGTGTGTTTGTCTCTCGTTCACTGACCCTCGTCTGTGTGTAATGGGTTTTAATCAGGACCTTCTGCTTATATCCTTCAGTTTCAGATTTACTTTATTTCAGACATATCAATAAACAACTTACTAACATATATTCAAAAACCAACAAATGGATCATTAAAATTACATTTTAAACACAACTAAATTAATACCTTGGATGACTTAGTGTAAGATCATTTAAGGCCATTATAAGAAAAACATTTAATTCATAAATCGACACATATGATTCTATAACACAGCATGTAAAGTGCGAACATTAATAAATACAAACATTGAGGGGGTTTAAAGGGAAAGTTCACCTAAAAATTAAGATTCTGTCATCATTTACTCCTCAAGTTCTTCTGAACCTGTATGAGTGTCTTTCTTCTGTTGAACACAACAAGTCAGTGGCTACTGTAAACTGTCTGGCTACCAACATACATTAAAATATCATCTTTTGTGTTCAACAGAAGAAAGAAACCTGTACAGGTTTGGAAGAACTTGAGGTTGAGTAAATTATGACCCTTTCCCTGTAAGCCTAAGTCATTACGCATCAGTAAATGGCCCCTGAATCCTCAATCATTTTAGCTTGAGTAAATTAATGCCCAGAATAAATGCAGTAAAAAGAGCCGCTTCAACATCATCTGTGAACATAATTCATAATCCAACTCACAACATCATCATTAAACCCCTCCTGATGACAGTATTCATGAGCAGAGACACGATCTGCTGCTCATGTATGTTATATTTACAGTGAGGCATGCCTTTATGTTTGCTGTCCTCAGTTAAAGAGTGTAATGTTGATGTCTGGAGATGAACAGTGTTTCTCCAGTGGAGCGTGACTGACCCCTGCTGGCCACTGACGCTCATCACACGCCCTGATTCACTGGAAATCACAGTCTGATGTTCAGATCGCTGTATTCTGGGCTCTGGTACTGAATCCCGTTGAAGTTAATACTATGCTCTCATTATTTCAGGTTCCCCTCCTGGTTTTACTCAGTTTGAAGCTCTTCTCGTGTTTTCGCCTCTTGCTTTGGATAAAAAATGCAGGATTTCTCCTAAATAAATACATGCAAATGGAAAATACCTTTTTTCTCTCAGTCGGTCTCAGAGGGTTTGAAGCTGGTAAATGTATTGATTTATTGATCGAACACTTTAAATCTTTATTGACTTCCATGCTGACACTCATTAAGCAAAATGTGAGCTTAATGAACAGAAACACCAAATCATTAACAAGTCATTCATTATTTAGAGCAGAATTGTATTCACACTGAAGCCTCTGAAAAGGGTCTATATGAGATATACTGTAGGCTATTATTATGAATATGATTATTATAAAATGCAAGAGTCATGGTGTTATTTAGTATTTTTATTTCTTATTTGTATAATATATTCGGATATTGACCATATATTATTATATGTGCATCACAGACACACATTCTCTGCTTTTCTCTGGAGCTGGTGAACCCTCCAGTTTTATAATGTAGCTTCAGTTTTAAAATGTGTGTATAATGTAATTGGCCTGATTAGCCACGACACACACAAAAATGAGCCCTACCAATTAGTAAAATACCACCAATTTTACAGACGCTGCTGCATAAACATTTGCAAATGTAGGAGCTTGATTTTGTCCATGGGAACTGATGGGATGGCTGGAGAATGTTGATGTCATGTGACTCTTGATGTTTGACCAGCAGGTGTCGCAGTGTTAATGTCATGTGACTCGGTTCTGCTGTTGCTGTTGTTCCACTGGAATCCCAGAGGAAGCAAGCGTCTGTGCGCATGCGCAGGAACTCCAGCAGCTGAACTGAAGAAGTTACTGATTGCCACTGTGTGTGTGTGTGTGTGTGTGTGAGTGAGTGTTTAGATTTTGTAAACTCGCGGTTCGGGTTCGGGTTCGGGTTCGGGCATGAGTGTGGGTCTGTGGTTCCGACTGTGTGACGAGGGCGACCTGGAGAGCGCGCGGCGCGTGCTGGAAGAGCCGGGTGGGCGCGCGCATGTGGACGGGACCGATGACGAGGGAAACACGGCTCTGATGCTCGCGGCCGCCGGCGGGCACGAGCCCCTGGTCCGGTTCCTGCTCAGGAAAGGCGCATCAGTGGACCTTCGGAACCAGCACGGCTGGACCCCGCTCATGCAGGCCGCCAGGTGCAGATCCTCATAATCATCATCATAACCATAATCATGATGCTAACAACTCCAGATTCACTCCTGCTCTGATCTGAGGGAGATAACTAAATATAGGCTTAGTTTATTTAAGATGATCAGCTGTGGTCATGTGGCAATCATCATTCTGTCATCATTGATTCATGTGGAACATAAAAGAGCATATTTTGGGAAATTACTGCTGTTTGTTTGTTCATATTTCAGGGGTTTTCAGTCTTTTAACAATATCGAGGGACTCCATCCTAAAGACACCAGAGTGTATCTTAATACATATGATCAGTTATACTGAGAAAGATTAAAGAGTTAGTTCACCCAAAAATGAGAATTCTGTCAGTAATGACTCTCCTTCATGTTGTTCCAACCCCGTCAGACTGTCGTTCATCTTCGCAACACAAATTAAGATATTTTTTATGAGATCTGAGAGCGGTCTCGCTCCTCCACAGGCTGCGGGGCGATTCCATTCTGCCGGTCCAGAAAAGTTAGTAAAAAGTCAGCAGCCATGTCACCCTGTAGCCCAAGACTGGTTGCCCACTGAAGCTAAGCTGGGCTGAGCCTGGTTAGTACCTGGATGGGAGACCTCCTGAGAAAAACCAGGTTGCTGCTGGAAGAGGTGTTAGTGAAGCCAGCAGGGGGTGCTCACCCTGTGGTCTGTGTGGGTCCTAATGCCCCAGTATAGTGACGGGGACACTATACTGTCAAAGAGCACCGTCCTTCGGATGAGACGTAAAACTGAGGTCCTGACTTTCTGTGGTCATTAAAAATCCCAGGATGTCTTTCGAAAGAGTAGGGGTGTAACCCCGGCATCCTGGCCAAATTTGCCCAGTGGCCTCTGTCCATCATGGCCTCCTAATCATCCCCATATACTGATTGGCTTCATCACTGTCTCCTCTCCACCAGTAAGCTGGTGTGTGGTGGGCGTTCTGGCGCAATATGGCTGCCGTCGCATCATCCAAGTGGATGCTGCACATTGGTGGTGGTTGAGGAGATTCCCCCTTCTATGTAAAGCGCTTTGAGTGTAGAGAAAAGCGCTATATAAATGTAATGAATTATTATTATTATTATTATTAAAGACATCGTTAAAGTAGTCCAAGTGACTACAGTGGCTCTACCTTAAGTTTATCAAGCGACGAGAATACTTACTTTCTTACACACTATAAAACTTATATGTATTATTTATTTAAATCAAACAGCTCATTTACTTACATTATTTTTATTTTTGTCAGATTTTTTGTTACTTTTATTATTTATTTATTCTTAAATTTTTTCAGTGTTTTTCTCTAAACTTTCCCTCTGGTTTATGTTCCACAGAAGAGAATAAGTCATTCAGGTCTGGATGGAAATGAATAAATGATGACAGATTATTTTTGGGTCAACTGTCTCTTTCATATCATATTTATTCTTAATTTTTACCAGCTGTTGTTTAGTGCTTCATGAGTCTGGCTTATCAAACTAGAAGATAATTATGACTGATTAGCATTATGTTTATTATTGCGTTGTTTACAGCTGTGATAAACTGTGACTCACTGTACAGAGTAATGAGAATGTTTATTCATGAATTAGTATAATTAGTATTCAGTGTTTTTCATAATTGAAGTCAATTCCATTTGTTTCATAAGATTAGCACTCATTCATTTGGACATAATGGGCACTGAACAGTGATAAAGCCTCGTCTCAGGCCTTGTCCACACTAATACGGTTTTGTTTGAAAACGCATCTTTCTCTCCCTGTCCTTCCGCCACACTGAGACGGCGTGTTTATTAATGAAAACAGCTTTTTGAAAACGCTCTCCAAAGGGGATAAATTTGAAAACGCTGTTTTCGTGCTGTAGTGTGGACTGTCAAAACTGAGGTATTTAAAAACAATGACGTAAGTTTAGTCATGTGACATATTGTACCAATAGATATTGATGTTTATACTGGTATTGTGCCTGTTATGTGCCGTTCACTTTCACACAGCTGCTGAAATATGTCACTTCACACACTCTTCATATCACAGTCCTGCAAAGATGACAGAATTTACTCACATTTGTTAAACATGAGAGCTCTTGTGTTTTAGACCAAACCTATAATGGTGAGTGAGTGTGATCTGGACGCATCAGTGGATTATGAGAAATCTTGCTAAATAAAATGATCCTGTCAGAAGAATTGTTCGACAACTTATTTATTTTTCCGTCTGTATCATCTCAGTGAGTTTTTGTGAGGTTTTACACACGCGCAGTAAAGGGGAATTTTGCGTTTCTCATCCACACTGAAACATCTGAAAACGCTAGTGTGGAGGGAGGGCGTTTTTAAACGAAAGCGGCGTTTTCTGATGTATCCGGATTAATGTAGACGTTGCCTCAGTGTGTAACAGGATTGGTTGAAACGCAGACGTCTGCATGTGTTATTGTGGTTTTCGCAGGTTTGGTCATGTGACTGTGGCTCACCTCCTGCTGGAGAACGGTGCCGAGATCAACGGCCGGAACCGTCTGGGCGCTAGCGTCCTCACCATAGCGGCCCGCGGGGGTCACGCTCAGCTAGCCAAACTCCTGCTGGAGAACGGCGCCTTTGTGGATGACCTGGACCACCTGTGTGTGGCGGAGGGCAGCGGGGTCACCGGCAGGAGCTTTCTGGAGGTCACGGCTCTGCTAGCCGCTGCTCAGCACGGGCACGAGTCCGTGGTCCAGCTGCTGTTGGACTGGGGCGCTGACGTTAGCTTCGCGCAGAAGAGCACGGGCTGGAGCGCGCTGATGCTAGCGGCGGCCAGCGGGAGGCTAAGTGTCACACAGCAGCTGGTGGAGCGAGGAGCCGACCCTGACCAGATCAACGTGCTGGGCAAGACCGCCTTCGAGCTGGCGCTGCGGCACAGAGAGATCAAGGGTTACCTGGACCCCATCACCACTGTCCGCCCGCAGCCAGGTGAGCGTCTCATGCGCTTCAGCTAAAGCTAACCCTAACCCTGTACCCCATCACCACCGTCCGCCCGCAGCCAGGTGAGCGTCTCAGCCCTAACCCCTCGGCTAAAGCTAACCCTAACCCTTCGGCTAAAGCTAACCCTAACCCTAACCCACGACGAAGCATTAGGAACTCAATACAGGATGGTGGCGGCCTTTAAGAGGGGAAGGAATCTTCAGGACATGTTGGTTCACAGTAAACTGGGGCCAACAAAAAACAAATTCCAACCAGAACTCATGGGACGATTGTAAGAGGAGGACGAATGGGAGTTTTATCAGATCCTCTCTATACAGGGTGAAATATGTGGGTGAAACCAGAAACTCCATCCTCACCAGAATGTGGGCCTATAGGTTCACAATTAGGGAGGGGATACGTCACAAGGGGCACATAGTACCTCATTTTGAGAGGCATGGGATCCAGAATTTAGTTGGTGTAATTATTGAGAATGGTCCTTTCCAAAAACAAAAGGGTAATAATGGGAGTTGAGTGAATACAAAAAAGGGAAAAATAGGGGGGAGACCAGGGTTTGTGTCCCACTTAAAAAAAATTTTTTTTTCCCAGATGAAGGTTTGATGAGATTAGTAGGTCGGTGAGGGACAGGGCGGGATGGTTTGGATGGATAAAGTGGTGGAAAACCAATAGAATAAGTGGGTGATGGATTATAGTGGTCAGAGAGTTGTAGAAACTAGTGAGGGGTTTGGTTGGAAGAGTATGTTCGGAACAGGAATATCAGAGTTCGAATCCTGCAAAGGAATAAAAAATAATAATAAAAAAATATTGAAATTAAAAGAGGCTGGTTATGGATTGGATAAAGGGAATATGGGGATAGGGATAATTAGATTAGATGGTTGGTGAGTAAAAGTTATGGGAAATGAGACAGGGAGCAGATAGGGAAGCTGGAGAGATTTTGATGGTGTAGTGGGTAGGGGTCGACCGATTAATCGGTCGGACGATTAATCGGCCGATTTTTAGCATTTTTTAACATAATCGGCATCGGCCAATATCCAGTATATCAAGCCGATTATTAGGCGGGCGCATCTGTGGGCAGCCTAGTGTTGTTGTTGTTGTGGAACACATGTTCGACGCACGCTGTGCCTGGAGTCATTCTCCAGCAGAGTGAGCAGACCTCATCCAGTGCGTAAGGAAGGAGCTAAGTTACTTGGAGAAAACTCCTTTATATTTAATTAAAACCTTTTGATATGTTACTGCCAACTTCGAGAAAAAATATGAATAGGCGACATGACGTTCGGCTACTTTGGATATTGATAGCGTAATTGAGGTTGCATAGCACAGCAGAAGGGTTGCTATCATGTCACAATAAGTAAGCAAGAATTTTGCAATTACAGACAGAGAATCTGATACTTTTATTTGTTCTGTTTTGTGTGTCTTATATTTAAGAGGGTTGTCACTCAATGCAGAGAAATAAGTTATAAAAAAGTGACCAACGCACTATAGGTTAGTGAAGGACTGGCTTTGCTTTGCTAGCGTCGTCGCTAGGGTTGGGTAGCTACAGACAGACCCGGTGCTAATACGGCACTGGTGCCTTAACGACCGTTATTTACCGGACCGAATATCAATGCGGATTTCTGTGCTTCATTTCGGTGCTACTGTTATGCCTGTGCTTCTCTTGGATGCTCTGAAAACGGACGTTAGAAACGTGACGCTAGTCAGCAGTTAACTTTAGCATACTGTTAGCTAGTAGCTGGATTAAACACGGTTCAAATGCTGGCCAACCAGTGTAATGTGTGACTGTATTTCACTGTAGACTAGGGGTGGAACGGTACATGTATTAGTATTGAACCGAAACGGTACGGGCGTCATGGTTCGGTGTATAAATTTACACGGAGAATACATGGTATAAAAATAAATAAAACTCGCGTGCAAATTAATTCATGTAATGCGGAACTACTGTTAGATACGCGGGTTCTTTGGGGACACCTAATCTGTAGCTCCGCCTTAGCTCTGAAGCAGGCTGCGATGTAAAGATTGCAATGCTGCAATATGGTGTGTGTGAGAGAGAGAGAGAGAGAGAGAGAGGGAGACTCGGGAGAGGGAGAGAGGGGCGCGGGCGCGATCGAAAAGTCTCGTGTGTTTAAAGTCGCAAAGTGTTTACTTATATTTGTGTGTGTGAGGCGCGGATGCGAGCGAACAGTGGAAACATAAAAACATACTCCGTCATTTTGTTTATACAAGACATCATTCAAACTGCAAAGTGTTTAAGTTACTGTTAATTAAAATTTTAAGGAAAACAAATATATTAATCTGAAATGTAGCAAATTAATTTTCAGTTCATTCAGGTACAATTACCAAACATATCTCAAGGTCACAACAAGTGCAGATTGGTCAAGTGTTCAATAAATGTTTTTGTTGAGAAATCTTGTCTATCTTAAGTTTGAGTTACATTTGATCTTTCAAATAGAGGTAAAAAACAAGCACATAATCGGCCAAATATCGGCCAAAATAAATCGGCAGCATTAATCGGCCATCGGCCGACCCGGATTTCAAAAGATCGGCATCGGCCTGAAAAAACCCATATTGGTCGACCTCTAGTAGTGGGTAGAGAAGGTGATGGAGACCAGGCTGGAAACCAGCACCAAAAACAAGTTTTGGTTTAAATTATGGTTGGGGAAAGGTTTAATAGGTGAAGAAGAGGCTAAGGTATGGGAATGAGTTACAGGAAGATGGTGACTAACAAAATCAAGATTTGAACTGCCAGGTCACAAATAATAAGCCATGGAAAGGTCAGAGGGAGGTTAGGTTGAAGGGAACGGTTATTGGTAGAAACTCGTGGAAGTAATGATGGTATAACTATAGGTAATTGGACCACAAAGGATTGTGGGTATGGGTAATTGGGTAAATCAGGAGTGTGACAGTTGGTGTAGAGGGATAAGGTGGGAAGAGAAGATAGAGGTTAGTTAGGACATAGGTTCCTTGCGATTGCATCTTACTACGGTAAGTGTGATGTCTGTTGAGAGTTTAAGATGCCTTGGGGGGGGATAATTGGTAGAAACATGTTACTAAAGTACCCGCCAATATGAGCCCTGTGACACGGGCCCTTTTTGGGTGACCTTGGATATCTTGCAGAAAGCAAAAGTTTTTGTCTTTTCCTTGCTCAGAGTTGCTCTCAGATCGGTCCCGAATCGCTCTTCTCGAATTAGCTTCTCCTACGTAGAAGTTTTTAAGCTAAATTAGGAGTTTTCTGAGAGGATTCTTAGAAGCTTTAAGAATACGGGCCCTGGTGTTTAAAGAGCTGAAACACCCAATGATCCTGAGGTACACCACTGATGACATGTCTTTGGTTGATAGATCTAGGAAGACGATGAAAGGAAACCCTAAGCCTAACCCTAACTCACTTTTTTTTCCGGGAGATGGATCTTTTCCTAGCTCGGTCAGACTGCCTTTTACCTACAACATACCTAACCCTACCACAGGACGGAGATGTAATTACAGTGCAATTGGGCAATCCCTGGGTCCAAACACACCTAAACCTACCCCTTACAGGAGATTGGAAACGAATTCCAACAGCATGGAAAGGAGTGGATCAGTCCTATTAAAAACATGCAACCGCCAGTGCATTCCTGCGTCCTCCCTAACCCTAACTGGACAGCCCAGAGTGGTTGTCTAGGGGTTTGTCTTTTCACAAACCTAACGCTTCATCTAAAGCTAACCCTAACCCTGGACCCCATCACCCCAGTCTTCTTCATCACTTCTGTTCTTCAATTCTGCTGCATTTTTCAATTCTACCCATAACAAACTCTCTCGTCTGATTGAGATCAGTGTAGAACAGATAAACACGTTCAGACTCACTGCTGATGATCCTCCAGCAGAGGCGGACTCACCATCAGGCAAAGGTAGGCGACCGCCTTGGCCCCCAAAATACAAGGGCCCCCTTAAAATGCTTTTTATATACGTGATGCACGTTCAGCACGCATGTGGTGTGTGTTACCAGGACAACCGTCTGCGCCTCCATGTTGAACGTGCTGCTTGTGTATCCTGCTGGTAGCAAATTAAAATATCATGCATCTCAAGCTATCCGATTGTTAAGTCTGACGTCACGCGTGACGTTTTGGGTCCAAGCGCTCCTCTCGTCCAGAAATAACAACGGTGGATCCTGTAAATTTATTTACGATCACGTCCTTCCCTTGGCGGTCAAAAAGGGTTTAAATTCCTTTAACACCAACAGAGTGGTTAGTGTAGCTCATCACTCAGGTGGCATAATTAAGGGTAGAGTCCAGGCATCAATGAAAAAGAAGATTTACGAGGTTGAAGTGAGTTAGCTCGGGACACGGGACACAGCACTGCGGCATTGTAAAAACACTCAATAATAACCAAAACACTAGCGAAAGCGGTAGGTAGGTAGAGAGGACCTGGACTTTGGACCCGGAAAGAGTATTGGTTACGTCACGACTTAACAACCGAATAACTTACCGTTTTTCTGAATTGCTAAAACACATTTCTTGAAACATCACTCACTTTCTCAAAACCAAATTTTCAAACTACATTCAGAGAACCTCTGATTCTTCTGGCAAATTCAACAATTGCCTCAAAACCATTTATCTGCTCAAAATCAAACAACGCTTTCAGATCATACACACACGAGTCAATATTATACACACTAGAGTTCATTCGTTAGACACTACAACAAAAAATGGAGAACACAGAATCCAAAGCATGCAGTTACAGAAAGTAAAGTATATTGTAACAAAATAAACAAATTTTGCAATTATGTAAGGTGAATAAATGGTATACTGTATGCACTGCAAGTGTAGTATTGTACTGAATTTTGTATAGTATTGAATACAGTGACCCAACTTCAAAAGCCAAAAGGGTTAAAGTAAAATACTCTAAATGAAAAGCATGTTACAGTCACTCAGAAGAGTTGTGCAACTGCAGAATCACCGTCAGTGAGAGAGAGATTCTGCTTCAGCTTCATGTCTTCATGTTGATCCGGCCGGAGGAGTTTATTCACATCTCAGACACGGTCGTCTCTGCAGGCGAAGAGAAAACCCTAAAGCAGATCCAGCCTTGACAACCTTCTCCACACCTGCTCTTCCTCGTCCTCTTCCTCCTCATCCACCTCCTCTTACACACACTCTCTTCCTCCTCTTACACACATACTCTTCCTCCTCTTACACACACACTCTTCCTCCTCTTACACACACTCTCTTCCTCCTCTTACACACATACTCTTCCTCCTCTTACACACACACACTCTTCCTCCTCTTACACACACACACACACACACTCTTCCTCCTCTTACACACACACTCTTCCTCCTCTTACACACATACTCTTCCTCCTCTTACACACACACTCTTCCTCCTCTTACACACACTCTCTTCCTCCTCTTACACACATACTCTTCCTCCTCTTACACACACACACTCTTCCTTCTCTTACACACACACACTCTTCCTCCTCTTACACACATACTCTTCCTCCTCTTACACACACACTCTTCCTCCTCTTACACACACACTCTTCCTCCTCTTACACTCTTCCTCCTCTTACACACACACACTCTTCCTCCTCTTACACACATACTCTTCCTCCTACACACACACACTCTTCCTCCTCTTACACACACACTCTTCCTCCTCTTACATATGCACTCTTCCTCATCTTACACACATACTCTTCCTCCTCTTACACACACACTCTTCCTCCTCTTACACACACTCTTCCTCCTCTTACACATACACCCTTCTTCCTCTTACACACACACTCTTCCTCCTCTTACACACACACTCTTCCTCCTCTTACTCCTCTTACACACACACTCTTCCTCCTCTTACACACGCACTCTTCCTCCTCTTACACACGCACTCTTCCTCATCTTACACACATACTCTTCCTCATCTTACACACATACTCTTCCTCCTCTTACACACACACTCTTCCTCCTCTTACACACATACCCTTCCTACTCTTACACACATACTCTTCCTCCTACACACACACACACACACACACACACACACACACACACACACACTTCCTCCTCTTACACACGCACTCTTCCTCCTCTTACACACTCTTCCTCCTCTTACACACACACTCTTCCTCCTCTTACACACACACACACACACACACACACACACACACACACACACACACACTTCCTCCTCTTACACACACTCTTCCTCCTCTTACACACACACCCTTCTTCCTCTTACACACACACACTCTTCCTCCTCTTACACACACACTCTTCCTCCTCTTACACACACACCCTTCTTCCTCTTACACACACACTCTTCCTCCTCTTACACACACACTCTTCCTCCTCTTACACACACACTCTTCCTCCTCTTACACACGCACTCTTCCTCCTCTTACACACGCACTCTTCCTCCTCTTACACACGCACTCTTCCTCCTCTTACACACACACTCTTCCTCCTCTTACACTCTTCCTCCTCTTACACACACACTCTTCCTCCTCTTACACACATACTCTTCCTCCTACACACACACTCTTCCTCCTCTTACACTCTTCCTCCTCTTACACACACACTCTTCCTCCTCTTACACACATACTCTTCCTCCTACACACACACTCTTCCTCCTCTTACACACACACTCTTCCTCTTACACATGCACTCTTCCTCATCTTACACACATACTCTTCCTCCTCTTACACACACACTCTTCCTCCTCTTACACACATACTCTTCCTCCTACACACGCACTCTTCCTCTTACACACATACTCTTCCTCCTACACACGCACTCTTCCTCTTACACACATACTCTTCCTCTTACACACGCACTCTTCCTCATCTTACACACACACTCTTCCTCCTCTTACACACATACTCTTCCTCCTCTTACACACACACTCTTCGTCCTCTTACACACACACACACACACACACACACACACACACACACACACACACACACACACACACACACACACTTCCTCCTCTTACACACACACTTCCTCCTCTTACACACACACTTCCTCCTCTTACACACACTCTTCCTCCTCTTACACACACTCTTCCTCCTCTTACACATACACCCTTCTTCCTCTTACACACACACTCTTCCTCCTCTTACACACACACTCTTCCTCCTCTTACACACACACCCTTCTTCCTCTTACACACGCACTCTTCCTCATCTTACACACATAGGGTCTCATTCATGAAACATTCGTAAATATACGAGTAAATATGTGAGTGATTTGCGCGTAAAGAGACATTCCCGAAAATTCTTCTCCTGATTCACAAATACTTCGTAAACTTCAGATTTGATAGTGAAATGTGTGTGTGGGTTAATGAATTCCAATCAGTCGTAAATGGGACGCGCGTGCACGTTCATTCTCTCAATTACCATAAATCCCGCCCATTAAAACCGACTGACAACTATATATGGGCATTATATTATGACACGAAACGAAGGATTTCATATGTCTTCTCAAAAGCGAATGAAGAAGATAAATTTCTCAGATGCAGAAAGTTTTATTATCAGAAGTTCATTCAAAACGCCACATTTTATTTTCAAGTGTACATAGTGGCGTATCAGGTCCTAAAAAAAAATGATTTTTTAGGTAATAATGCTTTTACCTAAATGCTTTAGGTAAAAATGCTTGGCAGATGCAGTTAATGGAGTTTCATCTGTTAATCGAACAGTCCCAGAAGTGAAAATAAAATGGTTCGACATGAAGCTTGACTGCAACACTTGTGACTTGCGGACTTAAAAATGAATAAACAGCTTGAATATAAAAAAATTAAAAAAGACTTGTGTTCCGTTTGCAGATGCTATTACTGGCTCTCGTAATAAAAGTAAAAAGAAAACCCGTATGTAATTACTATATATAATATTTTTTCATAATGCTGTGTAAATATGTACCCGATTAAGGTGAATTAAAATGCAGCCTTATTAATGAGCAAAACGTTCGGATGTTAAACGCACTATTTACGCTTGGCTGGGAGCAGGTGTAGATTTCTTTCGTACCAACTAACATTTGGAAAATACAAACATTTGAATGAATCCGAAAATTTACGCCAGAACCACTTTACACACGATTTACACAAAAATTCGTTCTGCTCGTGTTTCATGAATGAGACCCATACTCTTCCTCCTCTAACACACACATTCTTCCTCCTCTTACACACACACTCTTCCTCCTCTTACACACACACTCTTCCTCCTCTTACACACACACTCTTCCTCCTCTTACACACATACTCTTCCTCCTCTTACACACATACTCTTCCTCCTCTTACACACACACTCTTCCTCCTCTTACACACACACTCTTCCTCCTCTTACACACACACTCTTCCTCCTCTTACACACATACTCTTCCTCCTCTTACACACACACTCTTCCTCCTCTTACACACACACTCTTCCTCCTCTTACACACATACTCTTCCTCCTCTTACACTCTTCCTCCTCTTACACACACACACTTCCTCCTCTTACACACACACTCTTCGTTGCTCAGACTCGCTCTCCCAGTTTAAAACTAGATTAAAGTCGCATCTCTTCAGCCAGGCATTCATATAATCCTACAGTTCAAACTACAATCCGGCCTCTAGCTCATAAATAAATGCCAGAGGAGAACTGGCCCCCGACTGAGCCTGGGTTCTCCCAAGGTTTTATTTTTTTTCTCCATTAGGTCACCTGATGGAGTTTTAGGACACCATTAGGTCACTTGATGGAGTTTTTCGGTTCCTTGCCACTGTTGCCTTTGGCTTGCTCAGTTGGGGATATTTTGGGGATATTTAATTTAATTTGATCAATCAATAAATTCCTCTTGAAACAAACTTTGTTGTATTATTTTAATTTAATACTGTGAAGCTGCTTTGATACAATCTGTATTGTGAAAAGCGCTATACAAATAAACTTGACTTGACTTGACTTGACTCTTCCTCCTCTTACACACATACTCTTCCTCCTCTTACACACACACTCTTCGTCCTCTTACACACACACACACACACACACACACACACACACACACACACACACACACACACACACACTTCCTCCTCTTACACACACTCTTCCTCCTCTTACACACACTCTTCCTCCTCTTACACATACACCCTTCTTCCTCTAACACACACACTCTTCCTCCTCTTACACACACTCTTCCTCCTCTTCCACACACTCTTCCTCCTCTTACACACACACCCTTCTTCCTCTTACACACACACTCTTCCTCCTCTTACACACACACCCTTCTTCCTCTTACACACGCACTCTTCCTCCTCTTACACACGCACTCTTCCTCCTCTTACACACACACACACACACACACACACTCTTCCTCCTCTTACACATACACCCTTCTTCCTCTTACACACACACTCTTCCTCCTCTTACACACACACCCTTCTTCCTCTTACACACGCACTCTTCCTCCTCTTACACACACACTCTTCCTCCTCTGACACACACACTCTTCCTCCTCTGACACACTCTCTTCCTCCTCTTACACACGCACTCTTCTTCCTCTTAAACACACACTCTTCTTCCTCTTACACACACACTCTTCCTCCTCTTACACACGCACTCTTCTTCCTCTGACACACACACTCTTCCTCCTCTTAAACACACACTCTTCTTCCTCTTACACACACACTCTTCCTCCTCTTACACACACACTCTTCCTCTTCTTACACACACACACACACACTCTTCCTCCTCTTACACACATACTCTTCCTCCTACACACACACTCTTCCTCCTCTTACACACACACACACACACACACTCTTCCTCCTCTTACACATACACCCTTCTTCCTCTTACACACACACTCTTCCTCCTCTTACACACACACCCTTCTTCCTCTTACACACGCACTCTTCCTCCTCTTACACACGCACTCTTCCTCCTCTGACACACACACTCTTCCTCCTCTGACACACACACTCTTCCTCCTCTGACACACTCTCTTCCTCCTCTTACACACGCACTCTTCTTCCTCTTAAACACACACTCTTCTTCCTCTTACACACACACTCTTCCTCCTCTTACACACGCACTCTTCTTCCTCTGACACACACACTCTTCCTCCTCTTAAACACACACTCTTCTTCCTCTTACACACACACTCTTCCTCCTCTTACACACACACTCTTCCTCTTCTTACACACACACACACACACTCTTCCTCCTCTTACACACATACTCTTCCTCCTACACACACACTCTTCCTCCTCTGACACACGCACTCTTCCTCCTCTTACACACACACTCTTCCTCCTCTTACACACACACTATTCCTCCTCTTACACACACACTCTTCCTCTTCTCCCTCTTCTCTATTGTTTCCATCCAGTGTTGGTATCAACATTCAGTGCAACATTTTGAGTCAGTTTTGACTCTGAACTGACTTGTATTATGTACAGTTGGTTTGGTCTCATCATTAGAAATAAGTGTGAACTTTTGAGTCATTGTGTGTAAACGATGACAACTGAGTGGTAGATGTGTTTAACTTTTGTCTGCCTGTGTTTAGTGTTTTGAAATTGAAGTGTACCACAGTGTAAAATGTGTTTTAGTGAGTGAGAATGTGTTTAGAGTTTTGCAAAATGAGTGCATGAGATTTGCAAACAGTGTTTTAACGACCTGAACTTGTTTAATTTTTTACAGAAAGAGTGATTTAATAGACAAATTGGTTTAGGCTATTGAGAATTTGCTTCAGAGAATGGGGTTTAGTGTTTTAGCAATTCAGAAAAATTGTAATACTGAGCAACAGTGCGTATTCTTTTTGTATTGTTTTAAATGTTGCTCACTCGTTTCTGTGAAGGACCCAAGTAGAGTCTGCATGCGCAGTTACACAGGCACTCAACTCTGACACCCCATTGAACACGCTGCACTTTTTACTTCTTTTTTGGTTGAAATAATAATTTAAGTGTGTTCAATTATATTTAATTTCCATTGTTTTTATTTTCATTAAAATTTGTAGTTAAAATAAATAAAAATAAATGTATTTTAAGGTATAGAATTACAGCTTTGGTTATTGTGTTATTGGGAATTACCCCAAAGCACCACCTAGTGTCCAACCGACGCTAATACTGTTATAACCTGTTTAAGCGTGAATACCGTAACTGCACTGGGGTGAAAATTATATGACAATTCAAACCCGGTTAGTTCTGCTCGGATAGTTCCATGTGTGATTTCACCATATGGCCTTTATAACATGTAGACTACATGAAAAATTTAGAATAATTTGACAACTATGGGACACCGCCGTGCAGCAGGGAGCATCACAACAGAGAAAACCTCATGAATGATCCAGGTAAATGTGTTGGTAAAAGGCCCCATTCCTATATTTTGCCTGGGCCCCCAAATCACTAAATCCGCCCTGTCCTCCAGTATCCTTCAAAATAGCTTCAGATTTTGTAGGCTTTGTTTTTATTTTTTTAAGTATTTAATTTATGTTACTATCCACTGACGTGCTGTTTCTGAGCAGGACTGGTTAGTGTTGCTTTAGCTGTTGTTCTTCTCAAACTGATCCACTCACACTGGCAGACGATTGAGGCCGATAATATTAAACACGCTTCTTTTTTCACCTGATTTCGTGCTTGTGTTTCTTCAATGCTCAACAGATGATGAGAAGAAACGGCCTGATGTCTTCCATGCGCTGAAGTTAGGTAAGTTTAAAGATAAAATCTACTGTCAAAAAGGTCTACACTGATCATTTTATTACAGTGTACATAATATAAAGTCCTTTATTCACATGAATCTTAATGTACATGAAGTTATTGTAAATATATACAGTATATATCAGGGTTTTTCCTGACTCAATACGAGGCGGAGGTGGTAAAATCTTGATCATGGCTGCAGAAAACACTTTTTACAAGGGCATATTTTAGGTATTTTAACAAATGAGGTAATTGGATTGTTATTTTGAGGACACTATCATATACTGTGTTTCCCACAGGATTTTGTGAAACTGGACGTAGCTTGACATTGGTCCTGCTGGGGGGTTCAGGGGTCGTGCTCCCCTGTAAGAACATTTTGTATATTTTAAAGATAAATTCATTAATATGCACTTTGAGTGTCCAAAATTAAGAGCTCCAACCAATGTTCAGTGTGCAAATTAAACAAGAAAAAAGTCTGAGCAGTGACTTGTACCTGAAGTTTATAGGGGACTCTCTTCAAACTTAAATGATCACTGTTTCATTACATCATTGTTGGAAAATACTCTTAGCTTACGACTTACGTTAAGTTTTTAAGTTATAAAGCAATCTCATGTAGGGTTTTCTTTGTGTTTTATGTAATGACCACTAGAATGTGCTCTAGGCATGTTTTCTTGATTGCTTTTCCTTGAAGAGAAATACTGTTGAAAACAAAATTAAAAGTGACGCACGTGTGTTACGTTTTGCTGTGAAATGAGAGTTCTGAGTCTTTTAACGATTTATATCTCATCGACCCACGATGTACCCGCAATGAATTAGTTATTTTTTTAGAACCTTGCCCGGCTGAGATGCAGATTATCTGCAGTATCCACAGATATAACATGATCCGTGCATCACTATCGAACGCTAAGAGAATGGACACAGGTCGGGAACCCGCAACAGAACCGTGTTGGTGAAAAAGGGGAATCGCAGCATTGGACTGTAGTCAATAGTTCTGAAGTGGCACGAAATTTGACGGAGGCCTCGTAATTCTCTATATAATTGTGTATATGTTTCATGCTTGAATGATGAAGATGGAGTGATTCTGTAGGGGTTAATGATCTCAGAGCTATAGATGGAGTGATTCTGTAGGGGTTAATGATCTCAGAGCTGTAGATGGAGTGATTCTGTAGGGGTTAAGGGTCTCAGAGCTGTAGATGGAGTGATTCTGCAGGGGTTAATGATCTCAGAGCTGTAGATGGAGTGATTCTGTAGGGGTTAATGATCTCAGAGCTGTAGATGGAGTGATTCTGTAGGGGTTAATGGTCTCAGAGCTATAGATGGAGTGATTCTGTAGGGGTTAATGATCTCAGAGCTGTAGATGGAGTGATTCTGAAGGGGTTAATGATCTCAGAGCTGTAGATGGAGTGATTCTGTAGAGGTTAATGATCTCAGAGCTGTAGATTGAGTGATTCTGTAGGGTTAAGGATCTCAGAGCTGTAGATGGAGTTATTCTGTAGAGGTTTATAATCTCAGAGCTGTAGTTGGAGTGATTCTGTCGGTGTTAATGATCTCAGAGCTGTAGATGGAGTGATTCTGTAGGGTTAATGATCTCAGAGCTGTAGATGGAGTTATTCTGTAGGTTTAAGGATCTCAGAGCTGTAGATGGAGTTATTCTGTAGGGGTCAATAATCTCAGAGCTGTAGTTGGAGTGATTCTGTAGGTTTAAGGATCTCAGAGCTGTAGATGGAGTGGTTAATGATCTCAGAGCTGTAGATGGAGTGATTCTGTAGGGTTAATGATCTCAGAGCTGTAGATGGAGTGATTCTGTAGGGTTTAAGGATCTCAGAGCTGTAGATGGAGTGAATCTGTAGGGTTAAGGATCTCAGAGCTGTAGATGGAGTTATTCTGTAGAGGTTTATAATCTCAGAGCTGTAGTTGGAGTGATTCTGTCGGTGTTAATGATCTCAGAGCTGTAGATGGAGTGATTCTGTCGGTGTTAATGATCTCAGAGCTGTAGATGGAGTGATTCTGTAGGGTTAATGATCTCAGAGCTGTAGATGGAGTTATTCTGTAGGTTTAAGGATCTCAGAGCTGTAGATGGAGTTATTCTGTAGGGGTCAATAATCTCAGAGCTGTAGTTGGAGTGATTCTGTAGGTTTAAGGATCTCAGAGCTGTAGATGGAGTGGTTAATGATCTCAGAGCTGTAGATGGAGTGATTCTGTAGGGTTAATGATCTCAGAGCTGTAGATGGAGTGATTCTGTAGGGTTTAAGGATCTCAGAGCTGTAGATGGAGTGAATCTGTAGGGTTAAGGATCTCAGAGCTGTAGATGGAGTTATTCTGTAGAGGTTTATAATCTCAGAGCTGTAGTTGGAGTGATTCTGTCGGTGTTAATGATCTCAGAGCTGTAGATGGAGTTATTCTGTAGGTTTAAGGATCTCAGAGCTGTAGATGGAGTGATTCTGTAGGGTTAATGATCTCAGAGCTGTAGATGGAGTGATTCTGTAGGGTTAATGATCTCAGAGCTGTAGATGGAGTGATTCTGTAGGGTTAATGATCTCAGAGCTGTAGATGGAGTGATTCTGTAGGGTTAATGATCTCAGAGCTGTAGATGGAGTTATTCTGTAGGTTTAAGGATCTCAGAGCTGTAGATGGAGTTATTCTGTAGGGGTCAAAAATCTCAGAGCTGTAGTTGGAGTGATTCTGTAGGTTTAAGGATCTCAGAGCTGTAGATGGAGTGGTTAATGATCTCAGAGCTGTAGATGGAGTGATTCTGTAGGGTTAATGATCTCAGAGCTGTAGATGGAGTGATTCTGTAGGGGTTAATGATCTCAGAGCTGTAGATGGAGTGATTCTGTAGGGGTTAATGATCTCAGAGCTGTAGATGGAGTGATTCTGTAGGGTTTAAGGATCTCAGAGCTGTAGATGGAGTGAATCTGTAGGGTTAAGGATCTCAGAGCTGTAGATGGAGTTATTCTGTAGAGGTTTATAATCTCAGAGCTGTAGTTAGAGTGATTCTGTCGGTGTTAATGATCTCAGAGCTGTAGATGGAGTGATTCTGTAGGGTTAATGATCTCAGAGCTGTAGATGGAGTTATTCTGTAGGTTTAAGGATCTCAGAGCTGTAGATGGAGTTATTCTGTAGGGGTCAATAATCTCAGAGCTGTAGTTGGAGTGATTCTGTAGGTTTAAGGATCTCAGAGCTGTAGATGGAGTGGTTAATGATCTCAGAGCTGTAGATGGAGTGATTCTGTAGGTTTAATGATCTCAGAGCTGTAGATGGAGTGATTCTGTAGGGTTAAAGGATCTCAGAGCTGTAGATGGAGTGATTCTGTAGGGTTTAAAGATCTCAGAGGAGGAGGACTCGGGAGTGTATGGTTAATGAGTGTTGAGTTGATGGAGTGTGTTTAACACAGGGAACGTTCAGCTGGTGAAGGAGATTGTGGAGGAGGACTCTGGAGTGTAGGGTTAAGGAGTGTCGAGTTGATGGAGTGTATGTAGTGCAGGGAACGCTCAACTGGTGAAGGAGATCGTGGAGGAGGACTCGGGAGTGTAGGGTTAATGAGTGTCGAGTTGATGGAGTGTGTATAGCGCAGGGAATGCTCAGCTGGTGAAGGAGATCGTGGAGGAGGACTCGGGAGTGTAGGGTTAATGAGTGTCAAGTTGATGGAGTGTGTGTCGCGCAGGGAACGCTCAGCTGGTGAAGGAGATCGTGGAGGAGGACTCGGGATGTAGGGTTAACGAGTGTTGAGTTGATGGAGTGTATGTAGCGCAGGGAACGCTCAGCTGGTGAAGGAGATCGCGGAGGAGGACTCGGGATGTAGGGTTAACGAGTGTTGAGTTGATGGAGTGTGTGTAGCGCAGGGAACGCTCAGCTGGTGAAGGAGATCGTGGAGGAGGACTCGGGATGTAGGGTTAATGAGTGTTGAGTTGATGGAGTGTATGTAGCGCAGGGAACGCTCAGCTGGTGAGGGAGATGGTGGAGGAGGACTCAGGAGTGTAGGGTTAATGAGTGTTGAGTTGATGGAGTGTGTGTCGCGTAGGGAACGCTCAGCTGGTGAAGGAGATCGTGGAGGAGGACTCGGGGCAGGTGAACGCCCTTAATGCTGACGGAGCGTCTCCGCTGATGATGGCGGCTGTGAGTGGGCAGCTGGAGCTGGTGCAGATGCTGGTGGAGAAACAGGCTCACGTGGACCAACGGGACTCAGTGCACGGCTGGACGGCGCTCATGCAGGCCACGTACCACGGGTCAGCACACACACCCTTACACACGGGTCAGCACACACACCCTTACACACGTACCACAGGTCAGCACACACACCCTTACACACGAGTCAGCACACACACACGGGTCAGCACACACACACGGGTCAGCACAC